>NC_083762.1:37086716-37386716 GCF_963514075.1 Conger conger | reverse complement strand
GGAGTAGTTGTTGCTACCTCAACTTTAAAAAGGGCCCTCATGTGGTGTTTTTTTATTTATTTTTTTATTTATTATTATTTTGGGGCCCATTTTCAAGATGTTGCCTAGGACCCCACAGGGCCTGCACTGCTTGAAGGCTTGAAAATCAGATTTCACTTTATCTCTCCCACTATGCTCCCATTCCATTGTCCAGTGAATTTCCGTGATCAAAAGCAGCTTAACCACAATATAACTTCTTTTCTTTCTGTCCTTCTGAATTAACAATTGGGTTTTGCACTTTCGGTTAGTAGGTTATGAAAAAAAACCCCAGAGGGAATATCTGTTTATGTGGTTTATTCACTCTTTGTGTTTAAATAGCAATGTGCACATATCACAAGCACACTGCTGGTCTCCCAAGATTCATTTATGAATTAATTCTGCCGTACAGTACATCGCCTTATCACTGTCTTCTGGTTTGTTTAAATTAACAAAATATATTAGCACTCCTATTGATGTCATCTTAGCTTAGTTCTATATCACTGAACTTTTTTAAATGCTTTTATTAACAAAAAATATCCATACAAGAGAATGGGAACAAGTCAATCTATCAACAAAATACAGAAATAAAATCAAGTGACAAACGAAAACAAACACATATAAACACGTATATACACAATCAAAATGATTTAAAAATCATAAAAGCAGAACATACATCGATCATTTTAAGTGCTTTTTTTATTTGAAGACTCTCCTTCTAGAGCACTGAAAATATAGGTTTCTTGTTCGTGAATTTGTGAAAATGGAACTTAAAATGAATAAAAATGAATGACATGTATTTCTGTTTGTACATTTTTATTGTATTTATGGATACAAAGAACAATGCGTCCCCACAAAATAGTAAATCACTAAACTGGTAAATGGTTCTACTCTCACTTTCAAGCGTACAAGCGTCGTCAGAATTCACGCGACCAACGTAGTTCTCTTGATGTCTCGCGGTATGTTGTTTGAAAAAAAAGAGGGAGTTGTCTTGTACTAGCTAGCTACCGTGAGTAGTACAGCTAGCTAGCGATCTAAAAATGTAAGTATTGTTAGCTAATTGAGACGAAACATCAGAATGACACAAAATGGATGGAAACGGACGGACTATGACGAGCGTTTTGAAATGCTGTAAGTACGCAGCTCAACAAGAAACTACACGTTGTCTTTACTGTTATAATTAACGTTAACTTAGCCTATCATTCACTTAACTTTAGCTAAAAGATAGCTGGTAGCATCTTGCTAATTTCAGAATTATCGCACAAAAAGCTAACATCAGGCAGAGATCCCTAATATTATTTGTCACGTTCCTAGATACGTTACGTTAGCTAAGTTAGGTAATTGAATGCTAACTCTCAACAATTAAGTTGACAAAATGTGTCCCTGTCCTGAATTGTTTACATTCTGGGCTGATGTCCCTGCAAATCAAATCTAACCTGTTTTCGCTGTGGCCGAATTATATGGAGAAATTCCGTTTTTGGGATAAAGGCTATCTTCGTGGTCACTTCATTTGGATCCAACCTTGCTACCTGTTATAATGCAGAGCGTTTAAAAGCATGATAGACAATACAATAACCGTAACGTTAGGCGACACATAAAGTTCAGTGACGTTAAGTATACACTCTAGTCTGGTTTAAACTTTGGAACTAACTGGCCATTTTTTTAGTTAATAAAAAGTGTAACTTAAATAACCAATAAGTACTACTAGTGGATGGCCAGGTTACAGTTTGCTAAGTACACAAAAGAGCATGCAGAGTTCTAGAAAAAGGTATTGTGGACAGATGAGACCAAGGTGAGACCATTTGTATCAGAGTGATGGCAAGAGCAAACTGTGGAGACTAAACGGAACTGCCCAAGAACCAATGCACCCTTTTCCGCCCGCCCCCCCAAGACAATGCTCCTAAACAGACTGCTAAAGCAGCAAAGCAGATTTTGAAAGCCACAACTGGAGAATTCTGACCATTCATCCGATCTGAATTCAATTGCACATGCATTTCATATGCTGATCAGAACTTAAGGCAACTAACCCCAGAAAAAGGCGGTACAGACCTGAAAAAGCATCACCAGAGAAGATACGTGACAAAGTAGAAAACATGACTACTTTACTTTAGATAACCTTAATATGTCCCAGAAATTCTGGTGTCCTGAAATTGTGCGCTAGAATGCAGTCTAAGTATTTGGACAGTGGTACAATTTCTAAGTAACTTTATTTTTGTATGCTCTGAAAGATGGTTAACCGTGTAACCGATACTGCTTATGACCACTAGGGGTAGTATCTTACTCAAGATAAACAGAAATTAAAGGTACTATAGGTAATTTCCCACTTCTAACGATAAAGATAGGAATAGCGGAAACAAACGCCTTCAAACCGCAACACTGTTTATCCCTCCCCCTTCTCTGTAAACACGCTGAAGTTGAAACGCCATTGGCTGTGGCAATTGGAACCAATTTTAAACCAGTGAGCTTGAAATATTGTGCAGTTATACAATGTTTTGGTACAGAGTGTCGGGCCGTCAACTGTATATTTTGAAACCCAAATTGAATGACTATAAACACAGGCAGAGGGTGAGTCAACATGTCAGTGAGACTTTTTCATTGATAGGAAGGGATTTACAATGGTCTTGTAACAATGTTTTAACACAAAAAACTTACCTATTGTACCTTTAATAATGTCAACTCATTCCTTTACTCGCTTGCACTCTACCACCATCCTTTCCCTTTCACGGTTCTGTCCTGCCTGTGTTGCCTTCTCTTGTATCATAGCCATTTGTATCAATGCCTTTGTTCTTACTTGCGCTCGGACTCAGTTTCTGACTCTGCATCAGAGATTGCTGAACTTGACCTGCCCTCTGTCCTGTCTGTGCTTATAACCTATTTAGCACAGAACAGAACAGTATGGGAGGTACACAACCAGTACTGGTTCCATTTAAGTATGATTCCTTCTCTTGAGGGAAATATGCTGTTGTAACTGCTACATGTGTTAGCGATGTTCTCTCTTGTTGCCTTTGTATTTGCCACAGGTACAGCTCCATCATCACGCAGAACTCCAGCTGGTCCCAGGCAGCTGTGTCTCTCACCAGGTCGGTCTGTCGATGGCGGAGCGACAGCGGCCTGAGCTCGTCCTCCTTCCAGGCTCCCGTACTGGAGAGGAGCGGCAGACCCAGCCGATCGCGAGAAGCCCCGTCTGCCCATACCCAGTCCACCTCTCTTCAGAAGAGCACCTTTGAGCCCTGGGGCTGGAGCGAGCAAGACCCGGGCAAGTATGGCCGGGCAAGGAGCGGACCGGAGCTGCAGGGGCAAAGGGGGGGAAGACGGTGGAGGGAGATGGTCCCAGCGAATGGCGGTTCTGAGAACAGCATCGTGATCAGTGACGAAGGAACAGACTGCGAGATTCTGGAGGAAGGCGACGGCGGCCGGATGACGAGCAGCCCCATCGTGGACGGAGACGCCGGCGTCCACGCGCTTTGGGTCTTGGGGGACGGCGATGGGTTCCGAGACCGAGAGCACGAGGCCCGGGGTCAAGGCCATGCGATTTCTTTACCGAACAATGAACGGGAGGCTTTGGAGTTTGGGAGAGTTGTAGGAGACCCAGACAACTGCAGTGACTCATTATCGACAGCGTCTGGCCCCACTCTTTCTGCTGACTTTGCCCTCCGGTTGCCCTGTCCGGCCTGTGCCAAGCTCTTCAGAAAAATGAGAAGGCTCAAAGACTGGGAAAAAATAATTGACAATGGTAAGCGTTTCTTTAAATGCCACCTGTGGATGTTTACTTAAAAATGTGTATTTGCCTGGCTTAATTTTACATGTGCGCCTCACTGAAGTTAATGTTAAATTTACAGAAAGTAAAGAAGCCATTTTACCATGAGCCCAGAGGGAAGTGTTTGTATGCATGTTCTACCAATCCTTTCAGATCCTACGTCGTTGTCATGTGACCAATGGGTGTTGAAGAAAATATGGAGGCCAAGAGCCCTGCCAAACAGAAAAGGGTATGTGCTCTAGAAATGATTGCTCTACATATCCTTTTTGTTTCTGTTAACTAGCTTCTCAATGAACGCCGCCTGACTCTACTCACACTGGCAGTCATGCATGAATGGAAATGAGACTTGTATTTCAAGCAACATTGTAATGGCTTTCTGGACCTGTGGAGATGGTGGCTGCCATTTCAGTTGCAGTGTTAGAGCGCCACCTAGTGAATGTTATGTGAATGTGCTGCTGTGTTCAAGTTAATCTGTTAGTACGGGACATGTTCGATAGTAGACTGTTTTTCATATTCAAGCACTTGATTAAGCTACAAATGCTGTACTAGCCATGCCCATTTTCCTTTTTTTTTTTTTTAGCAAGCTGTGGACACATCTTAGTCAAATTCGGATGAGGGCTTTGAGCAGCACAGAGGCCGGAGAAATACAAAACCCAAAGCCCTCATGCTCAAGACCTCATGTGTTTCTGCACAGGTGAGCCAAGGTGTGACTGCAGGAATGTGCCAGAACTGAGTTGTGTGTACAATCCCCTTCAAAAGTATTGGAACAGCAAGACCAATTCCTTTGTGTTTGCAATACACTGAGTACATTTGGGGTTGAGATAAAAAGATGAACACGAGATGAGAGTTCAAAATTTCAGGTTTTATTTCCTGGTATTTACACCTAGATGTGTTAAACTACGTAGAACATAGCACCTTTGGTATCAGACCACCCAATTTTTAGGTGAGAAAAAGTTTTGGAACAGAGATTATTTAAGTAAATCAAGCCTGCAACCCATTGACATTACCAAACTGCATTCTTCTTTTGTGATGCTTCTCCAGGCTTTTACTGCAGCCTGTTTCACTTTTTAACTTTTTCTCCCGAATGAAGTTTGTTGTGTTGGTAGTGTGTTTTAGGTCATTGTCTTGCTGCATGATGTTCCTCCCAATTAGTTTGGATGCATTTCTCCATAAGTTGGCAGACAGAATGTTTTTGTAGACTTCTGAATTCATCCTGCTGCTACCATCATCAATAAAGATGGTATTGTAAGCCCACTCCAGAAGCAGTCATGTAAGACCAAGCCATGACATTTCCTCCACCATGCCTCACAGATCAGCCTGAGCTGTTTTGGATCATGGGCAGATCCCTTCTTTCTGCACACTTTGGCCTTTCCATCACTTTAGTAAAGGTCTCATCAGTCCATAAAGCTTTGTTCTAGAACTTATGTGGCTCATCTCTTCACTTCTTTGCAAACTAATCTCGCCTTCCAATTATTACTACTGCTGCTCTCTAAGTCTTCTTTGAATGGTTGATTGAGATACCTTCACCCCTGCCCTGTGGAGGTTGTTTGTGATGTCACAGACTGGGTTTTTCTTCACAGCTCTCACAATATTTCTCTCATTAACCGCTGTTGTTTTCCTTGATTGACCTGTTCGATGTCTGTTGCTCAGTATGCCAGCAGTTTCTTACTTTCAGGACTTTCCAAGTACAAGCTATCCCCAATACTTGTGCAATGGCTGTGATGAATTTCCCCTCTTTTCTAAGCTTGCTTTTCTCTCAAAGACAGCTCTCTGTGTTAGAAAAGATAAACCAACATAGAGAGCAAATTCAGTCTTCACAGGCAAAACCCATGGCTAAACATGCGTGCATGTACTTGCATGTGTGTGCTTTGGGTTGTATGCATTTGTGCATATGCTGCTGAGAATGTTGTGTTTATGTACATGCGTGTTTGTGTGTGTGCGCACAGAAATCTTTTATTATGCAAGAGAAAGGACGCTCTCGCTCGCAGAAAACCTCGGCACGCGAGGGCGATGGCTGTTCGAGCTGGAGCGCGGGGGGGCAGGAGGCAGAAGAAGCGGAAGTTGTGCGAGACGGAGCTCCAGGAGGAGGGGCAGCTGCACACGCACTGCGCCAGCTCCAGCAGTACCAGCCGCAGGGCTGAGGAGCCTGCGCTGAACATCAGCGACAGCGAAGACAAGACTGCCGCCTGCAGGAAACTGCAGTTCCACGGGGCATCCGTGGCCCCAGACCCTAAACGGCAGTACGAAAAGCCAGAAAACCAGAAAACCGCACAGCAGGACGTGGAACCACATACGGGCTCCACGTCACTTACACCAGCAGCCACGAGGAGTGAGACATTTAACCCTTCGCCTGTGGGGGGCGCCCTGGACCCCTGTCCCTGGGTGCGGGGTGGGGGCTTTAGGACCATGCTGGTGGAGCTGGAAGGAAACCGGAGCGTGGTGGTCCGAGAGCTTGACCGTTTATCCGCGAATAAACTAAGATAATACATGTAATTATTTAACGTTTCGCTGACCAAAATACAAAGTTTCGCTGGGTTTAAAAATCTCACATTACAATGACATTTTTTGCTTTCTATTTTATTTTAGCGTTTCAATGTGTTTAAATGTTCATTTGTCAGTTACTGGATTCAGTTTTATCTTTGTGGCACATTAAAAATGGTGTATTACAATTGCATTTTCATTTATTTTGTGATATACGCTTCAAAGTCACAAAAACGGTTCTAATATGGATGAGAGTGATTGGCAGATGAGCTGATGTTCATTTTGGCCAGTTTCATTTCTAACAAAGCATCGTTTGTCCTCTAAAATGAACCAAAAATAATCACAGGTTTATTTTAACTACTTGAAGACCAAAGAAGAGAAAGTGCTTCACAATCCACAATCACCTGACCTCAACCCCATTGAGTATTTATGGGGACACTTGAACACTGACCGGAAGATGCTCTTTGGAACATTGTGAAATAATGTTTGTTAAATATGGATCATCAGGTTTTGCACCGATTTGTGGAGTCTGCCAGCCTGAGTACAGGCTGCCATTAAAGCAACGGGGGGACATATCAGATACTAAGAAATTCTGAAATTTTTCAGATTCAACTTTTCACTCAAATTGATATGCTGATAATATAATTTGTAATTCAAACGTTTGTATTAAATTAGAAAAGAATGCAAAATAGAAGCATTTTCACTGGTGGTCTCAGACTTTTGGACCCCACTGTACATGTGTGAGTGGGGCTCTGTGCAAAATATTGTTGTTACTGTCCCATCAGTCACACTCAGACACAAAAATACACATTGACGTAGGCACACACACTCCATTGGCCTAATCCCCATGCACGCAGGTTTATGCAAACACACACACACACACACACAAAGATAAAATGAGAATATGGCCAATTTCTACTGATAAACTGGTTAAAAATACTGTTTGGTTTCAGCTCTGCTGTACATTATATATGTATTATACATTTTATATTGTATATACAGTGTGCTCCAGAATTATTAAATAATATAAATAAAAAGGAGATAAAAGGCTCTAAAATAACAACATGGATAATAACAAACAAAAAAATTATTGGCACCTCTAAAAACTTATGTAAATAAAATTAGTGAAATTGGCAATACAATTTTATTTCATTTAGTTAATCACAGTCTTAAGGAACTATAATGTGCCATTCCATCACCTCCTGTTTCACTAGTGTATAAAAATGAGGTAACAAGTGTACATTGAAAAATCTGTCAATTCAGAGGAGACTGATGGTAATTGTCACAAATCATGGGTACAAAAAAATACCTAAATGGTTAAACTTAGCACTGTAAATAATAAAAAGGTTGAAATGGAATGGTTGCAAATTTGCCAGGAAGAGGACACAAGGTCGCATATTATACCAACTGATGGGAAGGAAGATGGCGGGGAGGCCATAAGTAACCCAAGGACCTCGGTTTATAATTGCAGAGGTTGGTAGTTTTGGTCTTGGGGTCACAGAGTTTCAAAAAAACATAAAATGACACCTCCATCCCACAAACCCTTTGGAAGGGTGGCACAATACTGAGCACAATAAACAAAACCAAGCACCTAGAGTTTGCCAATCCTCATTGGAATTACAACTGCAAGAGAGTGGTCAGATGAGCCTAAAATTTTACATGGTCCAGGGGCACTGTTTAACTCCAATGGCACAATGAATTCAACAAAGTACCAGGAAATCTTGGCAGGCAATCTGGTTGCCTCTGCTGGGAAGCTGAGACTTAGTCATTGGTAGATTTAACTAGTATTTTAACATTTTGCCGACCAACCCCTTTACGTGAGCCGACCAACCTCGTGCTGTTAGTCACCTAATTTTACAAAACATTAATTTACTTTAATTTACTACCAGTTAGAACAAATCATGCCGGAGAAATGGCGGTAGGCTTTAAGGCGAAGAATGAAAAGTGTACCAACCATCCCCGGTCTCCTCTAGCCTATAATTGATGTATCTTCATATGGAGTTCTTTATAACCATAAATTAATGAAAGCAACAAAAAATGTTTTATGAGCTACGGTATGTAGCCTATTGTACCACAAGATGGCGCAAACAAACCACGGACGTTATTTCACACATTGCGCTCACTGGACTTCCAAGTTATCTCCAATTCAAAGAAATGAAGAATCAGTTCTGTGGGAATCGCTCATCACCTCTTGCGGAGTAGGCTACAAGTGAATTTCTATAGCATGAAAACGACACGAACGTTCAGATTGCACACGTTCATAGCCTAGTCTATAGGCTACCGAATCGTAGCTATTATATGGACCTAAATTGTTATATGGGCCTGTTTTATAAGCCTGTTAAAACGGCTCCCAATAGTTCCCAATAGTCCTTAATCTGGGGGTATACCTGAAGCCTTTGGTAGCTATATACACATAGACTTTTTAGTGGATAAAAAATATTCTAAAATAAGATTTTAAAATGACTGATACTAATTCAGAATGTTTAGAATCACTATCAAATAGCCTAACCATGCCAAATATAGCCTAATCATAGGCTAATCATGTGTTGAATATTCAATACATTATTGATTAGGCTAGGCCTAAGTAGCCTAGGCTAGACTCGTTTAAGTATAGATATGTCTACATTCACAAGTAGAATAAGGAAACATGCATGATGCTGCGCAGTGCTTTGTCCACAGAAGAAAATAGAATAGCCTATACTATCTTTGTCCATGAAGCAAAGCAAAGATTACAAAGGGTTAAAATGAAATATAGGTCTAGACGCATTGCTAAACAAAAACCACGGCATCGAGGACTCCATAGGTGCATAAGTCCTTGATACTGCTTCAAAGGGACATAATTCATATTATTCGTTCTCATACTGAAATCAATTGGTTAGGTCCTATATCAACCAGCAAAACCGCTTCGGAAGCTGGGAATAATATGCGCATCTGCTCTAGTAGCCTAATAAGCGTGAGAGTAGGCAGTGTCCACAGCGGTAATTCCCGCATTGACGCTTGTGTCAGTGCTTCACAGAGGACAGCAGTTTTTCTATAAAATACGTAGGCTAGGCTATGTAATCACTTTGCTATAACATTAGCCTCCCATTGCAACAAAAGAGAAAAACTACCTACACAGACGTGAGAAGAAAAAAGGATTTCAGCAGGCTTGAAGTGGCAAACTGACAAGGCGGTTAAATTTCGTCCTTCAAGACAGAGAAATGAAAAAATTCAATCATTGACACGTGTGTTTGGATTCCTACATTTTTGTTGAAATTCGGGTTAGTTTTCGAGCAATGACGAAGTTCTCTATGCAGTTTATTCAATAAACCGGAGTCTTGCGAACGCCTTTGGGGCATCTTTCAAAAGTTTTTCACTCGCCTACGCAAATGTTTTAAGAAGATTAGCCTATTTCATCGGTCTGGAGAAACTGGATGTCACCCTCGTTATGAAAATGTAAGAAACAAACCTTTGATCCTAGATATAACCTAACTTTTTGCGTGCTTAATTAAGCTGAGGCAGCAAACACAGTGGTGCGGTTTCATGAGTGGTAAGACTAGTCCAAAACAAAAATATGACGGTGCGCCTACTTTTTTAGATTATTTTAAAACATTGAAGGCAGGCAGTCTTCCGTTATACGACACCGATAGGCTACCTTGGGCTATTCATTGAATATTTCGTTGAGTGTCTGTCTACTGTAGTTTATAATTTGTAGGCTACTGTTTTCTGTCTGAGATTTGGTCACTGAATTTCTGCTGTCTTTCTCTGCGCAGTTAATTACAGCAATGGTGTGCGTGCTAGTGCGAACCTACAAACCTGCAAAGTGGATATATAGCTATGGGGATATTCAACTAAAATAAGTTAAATAAAAGAAAGTATCAAAAGATGAGAATCCTGTGCTCGATCCTGCTCCTCCTCTCTCTGCACCCGGTGAGTTAACACTTATCTCATTGTTTTTGTTCGTTTACGGATTTTTGGGCGCACAGCCACTTGACGAAAACATGGGCTAAATAAATAATAAGCCTTAATATCTGGCGTAATAATTAGACTAGTTAGCTACATGCAATGATCACCTTTGGACAAAAACAAGCAGGCTTCAATTTAACATTGCTGAATAGTTGTGTGCAACCCCTTAAACTCATTAAATCTCATTTACAGGCTAATTCGGCTCCTTTTTCTATTGCTAACATAATTTTATTCAACGGCCTCTGACCGAACCGGTAGGCTAATTAACGACGGGAACGCAGAGCCTACCAACTGACAGTTTTCCCAGCATTAATATTCATAAGATCACTATGCTGCTCTCACAAACGATGGGAGTTTCACTATTGACGTTAGTAAGTTTTGTTAATGCCATCTCAATGAATCTTGAGACCGATACATTGGCACGAAGGATACATATGGGTAGCTACAGGCATATGCAGCTGTAATGTCATAGTCTATATTTTGGAATAAACCCATTTTACGACCTCTAGACCTACTCTGTTGCAAAATAGTCCCAACTATGTTAATAATATAGATATTAGCCTGCTCGTGAAATACCTTGGTGGATTTGGCTTGAAATCAGTGTAGCCTTTATCTTCGTATAGCCTACACTCTAGTGTGTGATGTAGTCTATGCTTTACATTAATGAAATTAATCAACAATACGTGAAAAACTCTCCATCCTTTTCACTTTGCGTGTTTTAACATCGAAACTAATTTCGAAAAAGTCACCTTGCCATATGAAGAGATGGCGTGTGTGAAAATGTAGCTATATTACTGCATGAGCCAGAGCTTTCTACAAAAATTTCCAGCATTATCCCAGAATTAAAAGAACCTGCTGATGTTTATTATAAGCGCTACTTAAATGGTAATATCCTATTAAACACACACAAAACATTTGATTTTTTTCAGCTGCCTAAATTCCAAATAATAAGTGGTGAAGTAGTTTGCTTATAATAGAACTATCTTATAATATGTAAATGTCCTGCAAGTCTTTCATTCTTTCTTGTGTCTATTTGCAAAAATCTGTTACTTATCCTTTAATTATCCGCTAATTACTTTGTCTAATTATTACACAGATTATTGGCACCTTTGTTGTGTTTAACTTCAGCTGTTTGCTCATTCTCAGATGCTGTACCATTCTACACAGCACCTACGCATGCTATGATTGAGGTCGTTTAACACAGTTCACACTTTTCTGCTCATTTCAGTAAAGGTACAGGTCTGTATTGTTAGAGCTCATCTTCCTCTTCTTAAAATCAGTCTGTTACTTTAGAAGTAGATGATGGGTTATGTTAAATCAAGTGGTAATTATGAGTTTAGTGACCAGTGTAGAGTTAATAAGTTCCACCCACTGTAGTTGTCTCATCACTAAACATACATAGATAGAGCATCTGTGGTCTATCTTGCACTGTAATGTACATCAGTACCTTTCTTGAATCTGTATTACTCCCCAGAGAGAGATTGGATTCGCTTGATAGTCAACTGCTTTGTGGAAGTTAAAATAGTTTTGTGTGATGAAAACAAATAAAAGAATGTACAATGAGCAAACGATAAACAACAAACTTGATTTTAGCACAACTTATAGGTTGCATATTGTATCTATGACACTGACTTAGGGGTGTGCCTTCTACGCAAAATGCTTATCGGTGAGTGGGGCCAGTTTTTAATCAGTTGAAGGTTAAAATACTCATTTTTGAGGTAAAGTCAATGAATGGCATTTTTGAATAGCACAACACATCTATGATCTTATGACTGTTAGCTATGATTTACACAAGTAAACATCGTGAAAATAAAATGTATGATGCTGAAATTGAATTTTTATTCTTTATTCAAAAAGACAGTGAGGTAGTGTTTAAGCAATAGTTACAGTTTCAGGACATCAATGAAAGCAGCAGTGGCAGCAGCTAGTTAGGATTTCTTTGTGGGCTTTTCCTCATCTTAAGACACAGGCATGCGCACAAACACATATCACCTACGCACACACATACACACAACCACAGCACTATTAGACAGATATTTTACAGACAATACTTTGGATTTTATTTGGTTAAATTACTTTGGTTATCTAGACAGGCTACACCATTTGTGATACATTTAAAACATTTGTATAAATCAAGTCAGAACCATGAACCAATGTAGATGGTCAGAGAATCACAGTCAACAAATCAACTAACCATAGTTAGCTTAGGCCTATAGGCTACTCATGTGTCAGTATTAGGGAAGGCACAACACTGAATATATTGCTCGGTGTTTTTATGCCTAATTCATTTAATGCATTTTAGTCCAATTTTGAATAATGCATACTCTGCTTCACTATCAAGCCTATGTTTTTGTTGTATTCTTAAAGGCACATTGCTCTATTGCTTTTGTTTTACATAATGTTTTTATTTTTGCTATCATTTTGATTAACCAATTAAAAAAAAGAATTAAATCCAAAGTTGGCCAAAGGAATTAATTGGATTCGGAAAATATCCAACTATAAAGATGGATGACATGCAAAAATGCAAAACATGAGGGAAACGTACACTCAGTGAGCATTTCATGAGGTTTTTATTAGACCTACTTTTTTTACTTAAAAATTAAGTCTTCTGCTATGGCAGCTTATCTACTTAAGAGGTTTGACGCATTGTGTGTTCAGAGATGCTCTTCAGCATACCACTCTTGTAATGCATGGTTATTTGCTTCCTGTCAGCTTTGACCAGTCTGGCCCTTCTCCACTGACCTCTCTCATTTACAACACACTTCTGTCTGCAGAACTGCTGCTCACTGGATGCTTTTTTTCCTCCGCACAATTCTCTGCAATCTCCAGAGACTGTAATGCGTGAAAATCCCAGGAGGTTTGCCGTTTCTGACTCAAACAACCATTCCACAGTCACTTAGATCACATTTCTTCCCCATTCTAGTATCAGGTCTGAAAAACAGCTGAACCTCTTGACCACGTCTGCATGCTTTTATGCATTTAGTTGCTGCCACATGATTGGCTGATCAAATGTTTGCATTAACAAGCTGGTGTACAGGTCCACCTAATAAAGTGGCCACTGAGTGTATATGTCTGGTGCCCAGACACGCTTATGCTATTCTTACTGTATGCTTCATTTGTCAGAAGGAGCCCTGGGGCTCAAAGGGCTGATGCGTGGTAGATGCTTTTAGAGCACTATTCCTACGGCACCCATCATATTGGGGAGTAGTCTAACCTAGCGATTTTGTCAGACTAGCCCTGAAACTCTGGGACCCCCACCGACCCCTAGCGTCCCTGCATGCCCTCAGTTTCCCTGGGACCTGAGTTCCCCTGGCCTCCCCATGGGATGCCTGCAGCTCCAGTTGCGCCTTATCCGTCTGTTTTGGGAATAGTTTTTTTTTTTTTTTTTACCGCGGCACTGATTCTGCACCCTGCTTATTACACTAAAAACAACGCGCCAGAAATAGCTCACAGCGACCGAAGAGGTCTGATCCCGGACACGAGAAACCTCTCCTTTTGCGCCATGCGCTCCACAAAACATCTTGAGAGTGACACAAGAACACAGAGCCACACTTTGATTTTGTATAATAAACAAGCTACACTGGGAATTATGTATTTTAATCTTTCAAAATCCTCTTGAGCTCTGCTGTCTGATTGCTTTTTTATGCAGCTTTTTATTCTCACAATGGGCATAGTATAATGTCTAATATTACTCAAGACGTATGATTAAAATAAGGGTTAGCTGTGGCTAAATACACATTCTGTTACACACACACACACACACACACACACAAAAGCACATGCACATACAGGCACACACACGTCCACATGCACGTACAGATACACTCGCATGCACGTGCACACACACCCAGACAGTCACACACACGCGATGCATACACACAAATGTGCACATACACACGGCCATGCACACACACAAACAGGCATGCACAAAAACACAGACACGCACACATATACTTGAGTGTGCACACACACACATACTTGCACGTGACCACACATACGTACACATGCACATGCACACACACACACACACAGACACACACACACTAAAATAAAAAATGTCTTTTCTCAAATTTTCACAAATGGTCTTATGTTGTTGGATTGTATTTCTTATTTTACAGGACTGCATTTTATTTGTGGTAATTAATCAAAGTACATATTATTGTCACATGCATTAGTGGCATTTAGCTATTTGATTGATTCCTGTTCAGATTGAATTTCACTTTGATTACGTACACAACACAATTTGCATGACTGATTTCTTCCTTCGACAAAAACATTACCTTTGAGCAATATGCGAACGTCATCTCGCAGCAGCGGAGATAACAATCGCTATGCAGTTCATGGGCTCTAAGATATCCCCTGTATTACAGAAACCGGAGCTATTTGCATTAACAAGGCCCATTTCTTCCAGTGTCTGAGCTAATATGCCGTGACACAGATGGGGCGACGTTTTGTGTATAAACGCTGCAGTTGAGAGTTTAAGGCCGCGGTTGAGCGGAGAAACAGATTGGAGGTGGCGAGTCACTGTGAAGAGGATAGCCTGCTGCAGAAGAAGGGTGATCGTACCATAGACATGACACAGAAAACACAGCTCAGCCCTTAATGTGCACAGGCTAACTCCACCGCTCCAGCTGAATCCCACTCGCAAAGAAATGTGCGCTAAGGAAAATTACACGTGCAGCTTTGATGTCATTGAAATATTGTTACCTACTACGGAAACGCAGTGTTGAGGAAAATAATATGTTCATATAATGTGTTCCCAAGATGTCCCATGGATATGGGAGTTAACCTGAGGAAATCCACAAAGCTCTCATTCATTCCCAGAGACATTACATGCCGCTCCGCTTTAACACAGCTAAACCTAAATGTTGAATAATACACTGGTAAATCCCTAATTACTAGCATTATTAGCATTGCATTGCTTGATACAAATGCCTTTGTTTATATCTAAAAATTATTTACTTGAAAGGGAGCCAATTCACATGCTGACTATAAAAAGGCAAGACAATAGCTAGAGTGCTGAGCAATCTTCTCTATAAATGTTTCTCTGGGGCCTGCTTTTCCTGTCCCTTCCCTAACTGTTCAATTACTTCTTACTTAAATATTTATTTATATAGCGCATATTTAAAGGCGAACGAGCGTCGGGAAGTCTGGGCTAATAAAACGTACAGCAGAAGGATTAGGAGCCGGGCCTTAATCTCGCGCCTCTGATGATACAGCGCGGGCCGATTGATTACTTTTTCCAGGGAAGCTTATGTCAAAAAACATAATCCGTTTTTGGATTGTGGCTGTCTTGTAAGGTTTTCTGCCGCGGCATTTTATCACGGCGGTGAATTATAGTGCTGCGGCACTGTGATAAGACCCCTCGCGCTCCCTCCACAGCCGCGTTCCTCCGGACAATAACAACCCTTCAGCCGGAGCCTTCACGTCAACCCCGTGGCCAGATTTAGTCTGTGAGAGAAGGGAATTTACATGGGCTTCAAATATGCACCGTAACCCAGAGAGGGGGGGGGGGGGGGGGGCTGGGGGGTGGTGGAGCTGGTCGATACATTTTAGCCATGTAACTGGCAGCCCACCTATTCCACTGAGAATGATTACATGTCGATTTGAGATAGTTTTGTTTGTAGACACGCAAACCATTTCGGAGGCTTGCTAGCAATTGAGGTAGATATCTATCTGCCCTCATACTGTATCGCCATCCATTGAAGGAATCGTGTCCTTAATCCTTGGCAAAGAATATTCTCATGAGATTTCCAGTGAGGAGTGCATCATAAAGTATGTTTAGTCTGCATTGTCCCATAAGCATTATATCTACTCAAGAAATAATCCTGCTTTTTCTGTAATCGCAGAATTTATGTATGTATTTTGTATGTGACCAATGAATGTACAAAAAATTTAGAAACAAAACTCCAAAAATACAGAGAATCAGTTTAATTGCCTTAAAGTTTCAGATCGACCACCCTATGTCAAGCTTGAATGAACTTATGGTATCACAACCTGGAGAGAGTTGTTTTTTTATGGTACAGTAAGCTTTCTGATACTTAAACAGGGACCTTAACTCGATATTGTTAGTAATATCTCCATTTATAACTGTACATTAGTAATAATGCATGTATTCCAAATACGTATGTAGGTATTCTAAGTAAATTGCAACACAAACATTTTAAATTCTTAAGGTTATTTCTGTGTGTTTATTGTATCCATCTCCTTTATGCACTGCCGTGAAAAAGTATTTCCTGATTTACTCTGTTATTGCATATTTGTCATACTGAAAGCTTTCAGATTTTTAGACCAAATGTAACATTAGACAAAGGGAACCTGAGAACAATTGAAACACAATTTATAAATGACTATTTCATTTCAAACACCCAAATTACCCCCTTAAACTACCTGGTTTCTTCATCGCTGTGGAGGAATTTTATACAGAAATGATTTAATTTGGACAAAGGTATTCAAGCATTCCACAGCATCAGTCATGTCTGGACTTTGACTAGGTCAGTCCAAAACTTTTCAGCCCTTCAGATGTGGAGTTGCCTTTGTGTTTTTGATAATTGTCTTGCTGCATAACCAAATTACACTTCAGCTTCAGTTTACAGACAGACAACCAAACATTTTCTGGTCCAGAATTCATAGTCATTTCAATAATGGCAAGTTGCTCCAGAATCAGCACAGATTCACACTACCAACACAATGCTTGACTGTTGGTATGATGTTAATTTGTTTTATACATTTTTTGTTAACATCTGGTTGTTTGAATTTCACTTCTATCCTAGAATAACTGTCATGTGTGTTAATTGTTGTTGCATTTTGCCGTGACTAATTAGGTGACATACCTTGTAAAAAAACTTTTAAACTTTAAAAAGGCATGTTTTTAGTATTGCTTATAATTTTATGCGTTAGAAGCAAAATAACTTTAAATAATAAATAATAAAATTCCCCTTCAAACTAGTGCTGTTGTCAGAATTTAAGGTTATAATACTCTTGAAATTTTTTTGTGGTGTATTGCTTGTGTTAATCAATTAATGTATTCATTATGAAATGTGTATTTTGCTTGCTAGAGACATTTTCACATTACCAGGGTGAACAGACTAAGACTCATTCAACTTCATGGCCTGAAAACCAGAAAGCATCTTATCCCCCTCCTCTGTGTTATCAGGACAATGTCTCTTTAAACTGACATGTAAGAAAAGGGAAACTGATAAAGGTAGCACGTAGTGTATTCTGTATTCGGGCATTTACTCAACTCTGACTCATTTGAGTAACCTCGTCGCAACGGTGTCACATATTTTTTACGCATGGATTTTGTGACAGAGTGTTAGTTGCCTCAATCAGTCACAAAGGTTAAATTGGTCAATAAAACCACACCGTCCGGCAGACAAATGCGATTCAAATGCAGTTTATATCCAAGATCCTGAACTCTCCCCGACTTACCAAGGTCAGAATCTTGGGGAGAGGGCCGGCATAAACGTAGCAGCCAATTTATATCAATCGGCCGACTGCAGGCGAGTCCCCTCCCTGATTGGGTCTCAGCCACTGCGGTTATGGATGTGGTGCAGGAACAAGCGTGGTGCACTCAATCACCACCTGCAGGCCAGCGCTCTGGCGGATAGCGTTGTCATTAGCAACACTATCTACCACACGAGATGAATGCTGGTGTTCAGCGTGCTTGTATCACAGCTTTCACTCGCGCACGTTTGGACCAAATTTCTTGACGTAAGGCAAGACAAGACTGAGGCATTTGCGGTTATAAGCACTACAGCGTGATTATACACACTATGCAGACTATTCAAATATGTCTGCGCTTTAATTTAGGTTCTAATTTAAAATGGTTGCTGAAAATAACACACTTTTTTCTTTTTTTTCTATTCAATGGCCTGCAAAATCATTATTACAACATTGGCCATAATATGCTAATTGAAGTCTAGTGTGATACTCTTCCTGCAACACTGGCAATCTCTTTTTAATGGGGTTTTCTCCTCATCAGCATTAAACCTGCTTCCGAAAACATTTGCGTTCGTGTAACCCCCGTTGTTTCTATTTCGCTCGGAACGCATACATAATCCATCGCTCGCAGTGCTCTGACAGCTCATCAAGGAAGCGGGTAACTCACCAGCGCTTCAGCCTCCACTCCCCGAGTAAGGTAATAGTTTACTCTGTAATTACGGCCTTGCGTCAGGAAAGGGCAATCACTCCTCATGTTAGTGCATTATAAAGCAATCCGGTTCATTAATTAAATCTGAATTACTTTCATCCACAAGACATAACTTGGCAAGCAGAGAATAAGAAATATAAATCTCTTCTGATTATTCCTTCTCTCTTCATTTTTTATCACCCCCCCCAACCAAGGGCTTTCTTTTAGGTTGTCATTTTCATTCCTACGAGGTACTGTCACACATTCTGTCTTTGCATATTTCTTGCAAAGTATATCTTCAATATCGAGTGAAAAAATGGAAGTAGGGTTCTTCTCTTTTTTTCCTTTTGGAGTGAGCCGTCCAAAGCTTTATATAAAAACAGTCACTTTGTAAACTTCTCAGAGAGCATACGTATTTGCTCTGTCAAATCAGACAGATCCTTCTGTGCTCTCTGTAGAAGAATACATAAAGGAGGATACACTTCACACACGATGGATGATCCAGCCTGTGCATATTTTATTTTTCATTAATCATAAAACCTTCTAATTAACTCAGGACATTACAATTGCTGGAAAGTAAATCAATTTTGATCTCTCCTTTAGTTGAACAGAATAAAGCAGGATTTGCTCAAACAGGTCGTATACACTCACCAAGCATTTTATTAGGTATTTATTAGACTTCTACTGCTGCAGCCTATCCACTTAGAGTTATGATCTGTTGTGTGTTTGAAGATGCTCTCCTACATACCACTGTTGTAATGTGTGGTTATTTGCATTACTGTCACCTTCTTGTCAGCTTTGACCAGTCTGGCCATTCTCCTCTGACGTCTCTCATTAACAAGACATTTCTGTCGGCAGAACTGCTGCTCACTGGATGTTTTTTGGTTTTGTTTCACCATTCTTTGCAAACTACAGAGCCTAGTGCTCTAGAGACTAGTTGAATGGATGAACAAGAAGTATCAATTATACAGCACCTTGGATAAAGGCGTTATTTAAATCCAGCCATTTACTATTTAACCATTTAATGTGTGAAAATCCTAGGAGATCAGCAGTTTCTGAGATACTGAAACCACCCTGTCTGCCACCAACAATCATTCCACGGTTAAAGTCACTTAGATCTAATTTTTTCCCCATTCTGATGGTCGACGTGAACATTAACTGAAGCTCCTGACCCATATCTACATGATTGTATGCATTGCATTGCTGCCACACAATTCACATGAATAAGTAGGTGTAATAAAGTAAAAATGTTCCTAATAAAGTGCTTGGTGTGTGTATGTTTAGGTGTTATAGACATTTGTTTAAAGAGCAGATATCTGTTACTGATATTTGCTAAAAAGCCTGATTGTGGTATTGATTATATGACATAAAACATAGACCTTTTCATGACTTAGAAGGTATGGTTTAATTTGTAGACTGCATAATATTTAAACGTGTACAAATAGATGTGCGCCATTTTACAGAAGTCATGCAAATTGCTGTCCCTCTCTGATGATAGTAAAAATGACAAATAAAATCTTTCAATGCTATATAATTCATTAGATAATTTCACGCTTTAATATAACCCTAAAAATGGAAGTAATAATAGGTAAATTTGTAAAAAAATAAAAATGTATACGGTGCTTCTTGTTTGGAGGTAGCTGTCCCCACTATCAACTGGAGCATAGTAATAGTCTGTAATAATAAAAAAATAATAGCTAAGTGAGGCATCTTCGCGTTACAGAATGAAATTAAATGTTTCTAAATATCACAAAATTTACTTTTTACTGACTACCCTTCACTTCACCGGAACTGCATCAATTCTCTTGGATACACTGTGTTTTTATCATACAAGTGGTCTATTGCTTACTATGTTACTTTATATTAATTAATAAAATACAAAACATTCTCTGTCTCATCTCATCAGAAGACCAAATTTATATTCATCAATCTTGGGTGCAGAAGACTTTTGCATAGTACTGTATTGCTTTCTTGAAATGTTAGCTCCTGCCTTCATCACTGATTCATCATCACCTTCCTCACACGTCTTCATCACTGCTCCCACATCATCTTCATCACTGCTCCCACATCATCTTCCTCACACACCTTCATCACTGCTCCCACATCATCTTCATCACTGCTCCCACATCAGCTTCCTCACACACCTTCATCACTGCTCCCACATCATCTTCATCACTGCTCCCACATCATCTTCATCACTGCTCCCACATCATCTTCTTCACTGCTCCCACATCATCTTCATCAGTGACCTTCATCACTGCTCCCACATCATCTTCATCACACACCTTCATCACTGCTCCCACATCATCTTCCTCACACACCTTCATCAATGACCTTCATCACTGCTCCCACATCATCTTCATCACTGCTCCCACATCATCTTCCTCACACACCTTCATCAGTGACCTTCATCACTGCTCCCACATCATCTTCCTCACACACCTTCATCAATGACCTTCATCACTGCTCCCAAATCATCTTCCTCACACACCTTCATCAGTGACCTTCATCACTGCTCCCACCTCATCTTCATCACTGCTCCCACATCATCTTCATCAGTGGCCTTCATTACTGTTCCCATCTCATCTTCATCACTGCTCCCACATCATCTTCATCAGTGGCCTTCATTACTGTTCCCACCTCATCTTCATCACTGCTCCCACATCATCTTCATCACTGCTCCCACATCATCTTCATCAGTGACCTTCATCACTGCTCCCACATCATCTTCATCACACACCTTCCTCACTGCTCCCACATCATCTTCATCAGTGACCTTCATCACTGCTCCCACATCATCTTCATCACACACCTTCCTCACTGCTCCCACATCATCTTCATCACACACCTTCATCACTGCTCCCACATCATCTTCATCACTGCTCCCACATCATCTTCCTCACACACCTTCATCAGTGACCTTCATCACTGCTCCCACATCATCTTCCTCACACACCTTCATCAGTGACCTTCATCACTGCTCCCACATCATCTTCATCAGTGCCCTTCATCACTGCTCCCACATCATCTTCCTCACACATCTTCATTGGTGCCCTTCATCACTACTCCCACATCATCTTCCTCACACATCTTCATTAGTGCCCTTCATCACTGCTCCCACATCATCTTCATCACTGCTCCCACATCACAGCCACAGAAGTTGATATAATCTGGATGAAATTTTAAATATTATGTTCGTTATCAAAGCCATTTCCTCTTTGAATATGGGCAACTTATATTGTGTAGATAATTCAGATACATCTTGACATTGATTTGTCATAAGTTAGAGGTAATATTTCATACCAAGTCATTTAGAATTGAAAGTTGTTCATGGTGTTGGGGAGTGACTGGATCATGAATGTAGGACAGCCATGCTAATACTGTAGTACAGCCATGCTAATACTGTAGGCCAGCCATGCTAACACTGTAGTATAGCCATGCTAATACTGTAGGACAGCTATGCTAACACTGTAGGCCAGCCATTCTAACACTGTAGGCCAGCCATGCTAATACTGTAGTACAGCCATGCTAACACTGTAGGACAGCCATGCTAATACTGTAGGACAGCCATGCTAACACTGTAGGACAGCCATGCTAATACTGTAGGACAGCCATGCTAACACTGTTGGCCAGCCATGCTAATACTGTAGTACAGCCATGCTAATACTGTAGGCCAGCCATGCTAATACTGTAGGCCAGCCATGCTAATACTGTAGTACAGCCATGCTAATACTGTAGGCCAGCCATGCTAACACTGTAGGCCAGCCATGCTAATACTGTAGTACAGCCATGCTAATACTGTAGTCCAGCCATGCTAATACTGTAGTCCAGCCATGCTAATACTGTAGTACAGCCATGCTAATACTGTAGGCCAGCCATGCTAATACTGTAGTACAGCCATGCTAATACTGTAGGCCAGCCATGCTAATACTGTAGGACATCCATGCTAACACTGTAGTACAGCCATGCTAACACTGTAGTACAGCCATGCTAACACTGTAGGCCAGCCATGCTATTACTGTAGTACAGCCATGCTGCAGACCAAAGTGGAGCAGTGTGTCTCTGTGAAACTCCACCGAGTGCCTGGTTTGTCTTTCTAGCTCTCCCCTGAAGACTCTCAGGTTCCAGCCGTCAAAGCCGCAGTAATATCTTCAGAAAGACCCTTGGAAGGCTGTGCTCCAGCCTCCAGGCGCTCTGGGCACCCCTGAGACCCGGTATTTGTGGGAGTCATTAAAAAACTGAACACCCTTTAAGATTGGCGTCTGAGAGGAGAAGGTTGAGAGCAGGCTTCATCTGAATGAAGCAGTTTGCTGCGCTGGATCTAAAAACAGGAGACAGCTGGCCTGCCGGAAACCCAGCCCACTGCGGGCGCTCTTCAGTAATGACAGTGAAAGGATGCGTGTTGGTCTGCTCTGTTTTACTGCCAGCGTTTTACTGTGAACTCTGCGAGAAAAAAAGGAAGAAACTTAATGAAGTGGCAGACAGAGGAAATTAACACGGGAAATAAATTGCGTCGTAAAATGGAAGCCAATTAATTTTGTTACAAGTAGAAAAACAGTCCAGCGAAACACTGCTGAATAATTAATCTTTCTCCTGTTCATTCTGAGGAACTTCTGAAGCTTCGCTATGCTAAAGTCCAACATCACATTTTACCTCAGGGTCTAGTCAACGAAAGGATTTGTATGATATCATATGATATTATGAGCAGCAATAGGGGATTCTACAATAAAGACCAGAAAAGGGAGCTTCAAAGAAACTTAACCGCAATTGAACAAATCCTTCTAATAGCGAAGATGTAGAAATAACAGTATGGTCGAATGGCCTGCTAATTATACATTCAACATAACTGGTGTTATTACTCTGAGTAAGTCTGGTCTTACTGAGAGCAAGCTTTTGAGCATTTGCTGATACCAGTGCAATGTGGAGTACAGCGGTACGAGACATCCCGGAAAATATTTCTGCATCACAAGATGTCGCGTAGTCCGTGCAGAGCTGACTTACCGCCAGTATGAAGGCAGGAAGCAGACATATAAGGGAAGACGTTTTTTTCCGACATCCCTACAGGAAGGTGCCCCGGGAGCAGGAGACCCATCTTCCTGCTGCAGGACTCTTCCCTCACCCGCTCCGCTCCGGAGCGTTTTAACAGCGTCGTCACAGCTGATCCAACAGCCAGATGCCTCTGACTTCTTAATAACTTTCTAGAGGCTAGTCCTGGTCACCGTGGCAATTACCTTTACGTCAAGCTGTAAAAGATATGTCTACCCAAGGGATAAGCAGTCAGCCAGCTCCATAATACTCATTACAGACTAATGTCAAAGCCTGTCCTTTTTTCCCTCTATTGTGCGGCTCCTGTTCTGGCACCAGAATTGCCACTCCTGAGCCGCTCTGGGATTCAGGAGACTGACTCACGTGAAAACAAATCCCGGATTCGGTGGGGGATCACCTTCGTTTAGTATTGAATTTCAAGGGGAGACGTATTGCGCTCGGGGTGTCGTGGGTTTGACTCTCTGTTCGTTTAAGAGCTCAAAGTGAAGGCAATGATGGCTCATACGTGGACTCAATCTAAATGCTCACCTGGATTTACACAAAGACCATTGATGGCAATGTTATATTCAGCCATCTGGAATGTAGCATCACACAGTTGTTATAGTATTTCATTTTGTCAGGATGTCAAATGCATGGATATTAGTCGGGCAAATTAATGGCGTATCCATATTTAATTATATATATATATGGTATTTATATTTTATGTTTTTAGATTCATGATTATTGTCTGCATTTAAGAGCCTGTTTTAATGTAATTGTAAATGCTGTCATTTTGCAGAGCAATTTTTTATAAACACAAAGGCACTTTAATGCGACGTAAACATAATTGAGATTAGGATAATGTCAGAGAAAATCATGTTTTTCTCCATTGTGCATGCTTCCATGATTGACATTTCTTTTTTTTCTGACCCTCACTGCACACTACAGTTTTCTCATTCTCCTCTTGATTTATACTGTCCTCTCACCAAGCACTTTATTAGGAACATTTTTACTTTATTACACCTACTTATTCATGCGATTCTCAACCATCAGAATTGGAAAAAAATGTGATCGAAGTAACTTTGACCGTGGAATGATTGCTGGTGGCAGACAGGGTGGTTTGATTATCTCATAAACTGCTGATCTTCTGGGATTTTCAGCACACTAGTCTCTAGAGTTTGCAAAGAATCGTGCAAAAAAAAAAGAAAAGAAAAAAAAAATCCAGTGAGCAGCAGTTCTGCAGACAGAAATGCCTTGTTAATGAGAGACATCAGAGGAGAATGGCCAGACTGGTCAAAGCTGACAGGAAGGTGACAGTAACGCAAATAACCACACATTACAACAGTGGTATACAGAAGAGTATCTCTGAACACACAACACATCATAACTCTAAGTGGATAGGATAAAGCAGTAGAAGTAAAAAAAAAAACAAGTCTAATAAATAATTATAAATAATAATAACCTAATAAAGTGCTCACTGAGTGTATATTCTATTCACAAGAAGAATATAGAGTTTCTATTCATTATTCTGTAGTTACAGGGTGATAGGAATATGCACAGGAATTCTGGAGAGCAATACCTAGTGTTACCAGTTCCTGACATTATTTGCCTTATCCATGTTTCCCCAAGAAAATATTTCTGGGAAGGTTGGCGCTGATGAATGCTGCTGTCGGTTGTAAACTGCATTCTCTGCCTGACCTCATCAAAGGTAGCACAGTACATCTGCACAGGAATGATTGAGTTAATCAGACGCCATTGTTTCCTCTCAGTGATCACTGGTGCTTCGTCAGCCACACATGGACACATACACGGCTTATCTGTAGCTATATGCACTCGGGTAAGAGACCCTCACTTTAGACTCATTTCCAACTCGCTGTGGACCACTTAGTGGAATAACATTCTGGTCGCTCTGCTGAGTCTCCTGGTCGTCACTTCAGGAAACAGCTTTTTAACTAGTGTTACCTTGTGCTTACACAAAAATTGGTTTTAATCACAGCAGTGACAAAAAATACAATGAAAAAACAACAACAATGCAAACAGCATTGCTACTTCAGTTACACATTGTGCAGGTGCTAACCCCTAAATTTGCTTTCTGGGCGTGGCCTGAACCTCTTTTGATTGTGTTTCCTGCATATTTAGCAGAATGTCCCCTCAAAACAACACTGAACACTTAACATTAGGCAAATTAACTGAACAGAGTAACTCCCGACAGACCGAGAACAAATTGATTGATTAGATTATTGTGTGATTGAACTGACAGCAAAGGTAATGAAAGTGACAAACTGATATTTTCGTGATATTTTCAAAAGGACACTTTCCGAGTGAATTTTTTATACAGCCTCTCCTCATGTTTGGGATCATTGAGCAAGGCTGGATCCCAGCTGAGTGATGTTTATCTGGTCTGCTCGCAACGTTAGTTACGGTTTACGTGTTATCTATTGAATTTTAGGAGCTCAGGTTTTCCGAATAAAATGACTCATTTGTCATTTTGACAGCTGAAAAAGTGAATCATGACCAATAACATGATCAGCCAGAAAATGGCTGGCTGGAGTTTACTGAGAACTCAGACGTGGCAGTTTTCTCCCTGAAGTCACTGCAACACGGCACGCTGTTCTGGGACCGTTTATTAAAGAGGCAGGATGTTGAGGAGAAACTGCTTTAGGTCCAAAAATTGTCAAACATAATGCCACCCCCCCTCCACCCATGAAGCAATGGCAGGAGAAATACTACCAATGAAATCTGCAGTCGTGCAACAATTCATCTGTCTCCCATTCACACTGAAAAGGCCATTTTCAATTTATCAGATTATTTTTTTTATTGTGTGTAGACAGTGATTTTTATGTAATCTCAACTGCCTCATAATGGCCATTAATCTACTACTTCATATAGGGGCCACGGGTAGCTACTGGTGTTATATTTCAGTTAAGAGGAAGAAAAGATGCATAACCTCTGTGAGATAAAGTGCCCTATCGTGTTTTATATGATGCTGGTGTCTTAATTAAGCACAGCGCAGTGATGTATGTGTGAAGCATGCAATCTGGTGGAGATACATTGATTCTACATTAAGCGCAGGGAACTTTCAAATTGCCTAGCCATTATGCTCTGTTTGCTTCATTTATTTTTGTGTGCCCAGTGTGAATTTTCTGTTGTGCAGCGCGTCAGCAGAGTGAATTATTAACTCATTGCTAAATGTTAGCCGTGGTAGCCTGCACATTCTACCTTCATGTACATTCTGTGGGAAACAAATGAACAATTACATACGTGTGAAAGTATTCAAACTCACCAGTGCTGAAACTATCAAATAATTTTGAAATTAACACTGGTGGAGAGATCTAGTTTGTCGGCTGTGTACACATATGCTGCAATTAGGCTTCGAGCAAAAAGGATAATTAGGTTGAGAAAAAAACGGTTCTCTCCGAGGTTTCCAACAGACTTTCTCAAAGCTTCCATCGCTGTACTGTAGTTGCACCCCAACCCCCCCACCCCCTCCTCAAGCCAGGCCTCAAGGAAGCAGCTGTCTCTAATTACAAATAAAATACCAGCTAAGATAATAGCCATGAAATATTAAGACTTTTATCTGAAGCTGAACAGGAATCATTCCTGAAGTGAAAGGGTTAGGAAAAGCTCATGAATGTCCGTGAGGACTATACCGTGTGGGACACATGCCCACACAGATGGGTTCAGATGGTCGTTCTTCATCTCGGAGACCAGAAGGTCCCATTAAGAGCATGCAGATTAACAATATCTGCTGTTGTGTGCTAAAATGATTGTGACATATGCTCTTGTTTTTGGCTAAAAAAACAGCTTCACTGAGCATCTGTGAGGAGCGGGGGCTTCTTTGTTTCCGTAAATTATATTATAATAATATACATGTTTTTACAAATGGACTTCTGGTTGGAGTTTGACTTTAATTATAGTCTCGTGTGGAAAGGCACACAATGCTTTTGACAATACTTCAACGCTTTCAGATGGATGTGTGAGTACAGGTTACAAGGTTATGCTGACATGGTACATTAGTTCTCTCTATAATGGGTAATACAGTTTTTTCATGTTGTTGTATCTTATGGGATTGTTCTCTCATTCCTGTTTAGTACACATATTTCCCTGAAGAATCATCTCTTTATTCCTCTGACCCTTTTTTATTTTACATTAATCCAGCAGTAACAGCTGCTGGACAGACCAATTACACACTAAGAAGTGCGTTACCTTTTTCATGTCTTGCCCCATATTTCCTCCCGATTCAGAATTCCAGAATAATCGTACTCATCAGTGCAGTCCCCTCTTTCAATTTGGGAGAGCTCAGAAAAGCAAGAGCTTTTCTCTAAATCACATGACATCAGCTGCTTGATTTCATGCCGCAGTCTACCAGTTAAACTTGCCCAATGAATATGTTTATATGCACATGGTATTCTGGGTGATACCCCTTATCTTGTACAGTGTATGGTCACATTTCAAATAAGCTGTTTTCATGCACCATGAAATATGATGGTTGTTGATATTTTTGTTTGCATGGTCTGAGTATACATGAAATTTCCTGCTAACTGTTGTGTGGGAGATAAGCTTTTGCTTAATATTGGGTTGTTTTTTGCTTTTGTAAAACTTCTTATTGTGAATTCCTATCATTATCTTTCACAGTGGGTCGCTCGAAAAATTCAAGCTTTTGGGTTTTACCATGACAACAAGCTGGCAAGTTAATTATGACCCAAAATTCTGTGAAAAAGAAAAAAATTTTGGGGTAGGAGTAAAGCATACATGACTCAATGTTTCATTTTGGATAATAGAATAATATCATATTTTATACAGTACCACTTTCTTATATCTATGGTTATAGGCTTATTCTGGTCTTCATTATCAGAATAAGATTGAAGTTTACATGACTGAAGTCATAGATGGAGTATGTGACTATTCAGTTTAACACTGGAATATTTAGTTGTATGTAAAGGTAGTCATTGAGTTGAATGAGGACACTTCATCGTGCCGACAGACCGCAGTTGACCAGACGGAGCTGATGATAGGTGATTAGATGTCCCTGGGTGACAGCACAGCCAATTACACACTGCCTTACAGGGCTGCCCTCTGTATTTAGCACTGGTGCTGTCCATATAAAGCCATGGTGCCCATCCACACAAAAAAACAGTGTGACCCAGTAGATGTCACTTACCTATTTATTGAATGCTTGGTATGGCAATCTTTTCTAGGATTTTATATGCTCAATCTGTTCCATTTTTATGTTGTCCAATGTGTTCCGCATCTTGAAAAATTGATCACAAATAAACCTACCCTTGTTATTTACAGCTACCTGCTCTAAATTTGGTTAAGTATAGATTTTAAAGCAATTAAACTGAAATAATATTCCACTCTCCATTTCTTTTGAAGGCTACTTGCACCAAAGTGCAGATTCCAGCGGTCGAAGTCCTGGAATGGGGGGAGACGAATAATGAAGAGAGCCTCTTGCAGACAGCGAGCCCTCGGATTGTAAACCCTCTCCGTCTCTTTGCCAGGGGACCTACCGGGCAGAAGCAGAACACCAGCGCCATGACGTACATACAACACATGGAAAACTTCTGGGACTGGCTCTCCAATCAGGCTGATGTTCGGGAGAGACACGCCAGAACTAAACGGAGGCCCATAGTGAAGACTGGAAAGTTCAAAAAGATGTTCGGTTGGGGCGATTTCCACTCAAACATCAAGACCGTAGAACTGAACCTCCTCATAACCGGCAAAATTGTAGACCACGGGAACGGCACTTTCAGCGTTTACTTCCGTCACAACTCGACCGGTAAGGGGAACGTCTCCGTCAGCCTGGTGCCTCCCTCCAAGGTGGTGGAGTTTGAGATCAGTCAGCAGTCCACACTGGAGACCAAGGACTCCAAAGCTTTCAACTGTCGCATCGAATACGAGAAGACGGACCGGGCCAAGAAGACGGCCTTGTGCAGCTTCGATCCCACCAACATGTGTTACAAGGAGCAGACACAGAGTCATGTCTCTTGGCTTTGCTCAAAGCCCTTCAAAGTTATATGCATCTACATCGCCTTCTACAGCGTTGACTACAAGCTGGTGCAGAAGGTTTGCCCTGACTATAATTATCATAGTGACACTCCCTACATCTCCACTGGCTGACCATGCAAACTTGTCTGTTCTTGGGTTATGTGATGACCTCTGCGACCTTGTGTGACCCCCTCCTCTGACCCGTTCACATCACCCACATTGTGCGTTCTCTGTATTTTGTGTGGAATTATACCTTTTCCAGAGGCTGGCTGCAAGGTTAAGCCACAGGCCTGTAATTACTTGTGAATTTAAGCTTTTGTGTCAGTAAACCTGTGAGTCAATATTAACACCTACCATTAGACCTTGTTCTGCTGTTCTAATTCATGAAGTAAATGAAACTGAAATATGCTGAGAATAGTGCACTGTTGAGGTTGCCGGAAAATAGATCAATTTCTTACAGTTTACTGATACAGATTTGACGGATATAGGTGAAAGCATACATGTTTGGAAAGCCATTGAGTGAGTAGAAACCCTTCAGATATTATTATTCTTATATATTGTTTGATTCAAAATGATTTCATTTGTATCCCTAGAATGCATCCTCCCCATGACTAGGGATTTTTACTAGTAATGATATGACCTAAAAACATCTATATTGCCAATTTGATTATTTGCTTTATTGCCAGTCAAATTTAGCCATTTAGAAATTTGGAGCAAGCTGAGCACACATAGTTTACTTCTAAGTAGTTAATGATCTGTTGACCTAAATTATAACAGACTATTTCTTCTGCATAAGAGTGTGGGCCACTATTTTAGACAACAAGGCAGAGCAGAGGACAGATGTCATCCAGGATTTGATGGATGTATTTTTCAGTGCGCGTATTCCACTTGAAAAAAATAAAAGACAATCCTAAATGAGATGCATTTAAATGGAAATGTTAAGAAATGGTGCTGATATTCCAAAAAGGAAACAACTTGATCAGAAGTGCAGGCTGCTATTTGCCAAAAAAGGTCATAAACAATTATATTTTTCACATTTGTTTTGTTCTGCTAGGAAAATCAGTTACATCCCATTTAAAACATTATAATTACCAGCACGGTGCACCTTGATGCTGTAAGGTGCGGACAGTATCGAACAATATTTAGTTTGATGTTCAGCAATACCTAGACTATCAGCATCAAACAATTTTGAAGTGTCGCTGCATGATATTCTAATTGAGGGCGACAGAGCAAGCTTCAGGCTCCAGTGTAAAATTAGACAGCGCTGCTTCTGGGTTCTAGGATAGCTCATACTTCTGAACTGGTTTATTTCACATGATGGCACATGAAGACGACCCTGCATGGGCTCTCAGACGTTCTGGAACAGAGGCAAAAGCATACTTGTCTGTTCCAACCAGACAAGTTTACACTACGCACAGTCAGAGGAGACTTAGACAACTCAACATGATAAACACAAACGATGAACCTTGCAGTTTTCTGTTTTTTCATCTGTTGTAGTCTTTTAAGAAGCGTATACCTTAACCATGTTTTGTTATTATGATTATTCTTAACTATTTTTGTGCAGGTAAAGTAATTGCATTTTATATAGGCTATAATTACCAATGTTTTGAGAAAAAAAGGTCACTGCCCAGCACTATAAAAATGTCTGTGGTTAAATGTATTGTGCAGTATATGGCAGTGTGGGAACAGTGGTGTCAAATCATAATCCGTACTTAATTAGTGGCAGTTGATGTAGATTTCTGGGGATGGGATACAGCTCTTTTGACCTCTTATTGAGGGATGACTGAATTGAGGTCTAAGAATAGATAGTGGTGTCCCTAGTAATGAGATGTCTGGTTCTACAGCACCACAATTCATGCTTTTGATACATTTATTTATTTTATAAAAATTGAAACACACAAGTAACCATAATTACAGTAAATTAGTTATTCTCCTCAATGTAGACACAAATATTGAAGTTCTTGACATTCTATTCCATTCCAAGTTGTTGAGTTGAGAAGATTCATGGATGTATGTATCATTTTTTTCAGTCTGTCCATCTGCTTATGCCACCTTTTCACAAGGGAAAATATTGAAATAATATCACAGAATTTAGTCACCACTATGTAAATATTCCAAGTTAGAAATTTCAAGCCATTTCTCAGCACACTTTTGGTTGTATAAGCCTGTTTTGTGGTGTAGTGAGCTAAAAACTGTTTGGATCTACCCGCAAGACAGCATTCACTTAAAAAAAAGATGAGCCCTGAGAGGAATTGATTGTTAAAAAACAGGTTTCATTTTAAATGATGAGGGACAAGCTCTTAAGCCAGACACAGCACAGGTGGACATAATGAAGCTGGCAACCGCGTAACAGAACTTGGTCATGCTTGCATCACAGCTTGACATTTCTTCACTTTAATTAACAGTAATTATAGCATGAAATTTCATTTACATATCACGACTCAGCAGACCAATAGCCTACAGTAAAACCGACTTTGTCAGCCTCATGTGGAAGCACAAAAAATAACATGCTTTGTTTCTCCATCCATTATGGAGACTGTGGACCAAACATAGCTAGGAACAAAATTCCCACTGCCAGAACCATACTAATCCCAAGAGTTATAAAAATGTTTGGCTTCATGAGCAAATCACAATTTTTCAACCCTGTGATGCATTTCAAACCTGTAAATGTGCAACAAGAAATTGTATTACTGAATTATTGTTTAATCTGTGTACATGTTTTTTTTCTGTTCCTTGGTGCAATGCAATATGTTCTGTGTGAATCCACATTTACAAAATGTTACTGTGTCACATTAGTTTTGCAATTTAATTTAATCTTTCAGTATTATTCAGATGAATGCTGTTGAATATTGTTCGTGATATCACGTAGTTTCAAAAGTCAATTGAAAACTAGTTTTTTTTTAATATATCAGTAAATAGTAAATCATGAGTTTTACAAATAGAGAATCTGGCTTGTTATAAGGTATGGTTTACTTTTATGTGGAATAGAAATAAAGAGTACATGTTTAGGCTATGCATAGACTATGTAGCTATAATATAATCTGTTATTGTTCATTTTTAAAGGTTTATTTTGTAAAAATTAAATTTGTTTTGAAAATGGATATGGCTCATTTTCTCATGAAGCATCATTAAGCTCTGATACTGCATATGTAATGGATCTTCTTTAGCAGACTGTTGGGAGGCTGTACAGTAATTGTCACAGTACCTTGATCGCACATAAGTACTATGGCCTGATAATTAATTCTAAGTACATGGTCCTTATACCACTTCTAATTTATAAAATGTATAAGGTACACAATGATATTATGTTCTAAAACTAATAAACCAATGATTCCAGAATTTAGTGTTGCCATGTCCTTAGTACAGAGAATTACTGTCCAGCCAGTCGGCATGTATGGGAGCTGAGTTTTACAAAACACTGGTCTCGCTCTCCTTCATTACTGGCAAAAGGCATCTCTAGCCTACAATCATAGCATATCATAGCTTGTGTTCCTACTGTGTGCAACTGAATATCTATGAATATATTTCCTGTTCAAATTTGGATGTTCAAGGAGAAGAGCATATATAGCTGAGGTTCAAATTCAGGAACTGACAAGTCAAGATGCAAACTGATTTAACTTGTCTTCTCATTTTTACGCTAGCTTAATGATCCAGAAAAGGCATTTCTTTTAATGACTTTATGCCAGTCAGAGTAACAATTTGTATCTGTACAAAAATATCTCTGTGCCACCTGAGGTGTGAATTGTCTGCCACAACATAAAATCGCTACCTCCCCTCTCCTGTGCACGCACACACGCCTCAATCCTAGCTGTTTCATGTTAAATTTCATTTTAAAACTTTTTAATAAAAAGTGCTTTGCTTTGGAATCACAGCATAGCAGCAGGACAAATAAATATTTCAGCAAAAAGGCCATTATCAGTGTCATTGGAGATATCCTGACTGCCAAAATGGTTGTTTCTCCCATTCCATGCTGTGAAAATGAAAGGGAAAACACTTATGCTGCGTCAGATGCCAGCGGTGTGCACGTCAAACTGGATATGTAATGTATTTCAATGAGACAGCGACAGAAAGTGTTTAATGCTGCACACAGCAACCTCAGACAGAACTCTCGGTCAATAGGTCAATTTCCCCGGCTTTTACTGTCATCCGTAGCGGAGGGACAAACCAGATGTTGTTTTTTTAGAAACAACATGAAATGGACATGCGCTTTTGTTGTCCCATCCTGTCTATTTACCAGTGAAGGTAACGTTAAATTAATGAGACGAGTCCTGCCCTTCCCCATTCATGCTTGTATAGTACCAAACGCCTTTTCAAAATAACATAACTACCCACTAAATTACTAGAGTAACATTTACATGTTTACTGCCTTGTTCTGTATTTTATACAGCTGCAGCCATCACCTGTTCTGTATTAATGCACAGTAGCCTATAGCTAATGTTTTTTACCATCAACATGCGAACATTGTGTGCATTATAGTCAAGTTTTAGTGCAAAGCAGCACAGCACCGAAACTGCCTTGGTCAAAGTGATAAATGACCTAGTGTTTTCTGCTGATGCTGAGAAAGTGTCCATTTTAATTTTGCTAGATTTATCTGCAGCATTTGACACAGTATGCCATGACATTTCACTACATAGCTTGGAGAAGTGGATCGGTATCACTGGCACATCTCTCCATTAGTTCCAGACAGTCCTATCTTTCAGTGAGGGAGCGGTTTGTTTCACTGGGTCATACAGGGTGTCCGACAGGGCTCAGCCTTTGGCCCATTGCTTTTCACCATTTACATGCTTCCTTTTGGTCAGATTCTTTGTCGTTTGGTCTTAATTTCCACTGTTCCACGGTCTACGATACCCAAATCAATGTCCATACCAATTCCTCATGAAACCTTCTGCCCCCTAATGTTACAGAAATCAAAATCTGGAAGAACCAACAACTTCCTAAAGGTCAATGGCTATATATCAGAGGTCTTGCTAATGGGTCCCAAGGCCTGAAGGGCACTACAATTAAATCTAGCCCCTAGACCCTACCCTCCTAGTCCTGCATTAGAAATATCACAAAGTTTGGCTTTTTCCACCTCAAAAATCAGGCTCAGACCTACTCACCAATCCTGTTGTAGAAACTCTTTACTATTGTAATTCCATTCTGTTTGGCCTTGCATCCACTTCACTTGATTGGCTATAGTACATTCAGAATTTTGCTGCACAGGTATTTCCCCATACCAGACAAAGGGAACTCATCTGCTATCCTTCATAGACTTCACTGGCTCCAGGTCCATGACTTTCAAATGACTTACTCACCTATACAGCAAGCCAATTAGCACCCATCTACTGCATCCTTAAATTCCCTCATATTTAATCTATTTAGTTTGCTCTGCCCTCCTTGCTGTTCCTCTTACTATGAGGAACCATGCACTCAATGCCCCCCCACACTCAGAAATTCAGAGTTGCTGACCATGTTTAAATCTAGACTAAAATCTCACCTATTTGCATTGGCTTTGAGGCTGACTTTTGGACTTTTTGATGTTGTGAATCTATGTGAAATAAATGTATGTACATTAAATCTCTGGTCCAGATTTATGATTGGTCTTTAAGCATAGTGAGGAATGTCCCTGTGTGTCAAACAATATAAAAAATACAGTGAGCACCATAATTAATTGGACAGTAACACATTTATTTGTTATTTCGGTTCTGTGCTCTAGCACTTTAAGTTTGACTGGCTGTGTCAATCACCAGATCTGAATACAACTGAACATGTATTTTACATGCTGAAGAGGACACTGAAGCCAAAACTAAAGATGGCAATCCCAAAATGCAATCCCAAACATTTCTTTCTTTCAAGGATAACTGCTATATAAGAATAAAGACATAGCTGATGCCTTAAATGGCTACTTTGTTCAGTTTTACCAGGGAGGAGGTTATTAATAGGCCGGAAGGCATACTCAATACCAAGAATGTCTTAGTCAATATTGAGATAGGGAATAAATAAATACTAGATAAATTGCATAAACTAAAGACAAATAAGGCAGCAGGCCCCGATGGCAAATTCCCAAGGGTTAAGTGAGATAATTTATTAAATCACTGGCAAGTATTTTCAAACAGTCTTTAGAAGCAAGAAAAATACCGGATGACTGGAAACAAGGTAATATACCAATAAAAAAGAAAGGTAAACATACTGATCTAGGGAACAGGCCTGTCAGTCTAACAGGCATCATATGTTAAACACTGGAATCTATCATTAGATACAGACTGGAATTATTTTTTGAAGATAATATTCTAAGGGATAGTCAGCATGCTTTTCGTAAGGGTAAGTTATGCCTGACAAACCTTTTGGCATTCTTTGAAGAAGCTACCAAGTGTTTTGATGTTAGCAGGGCTTATGATATTGTATATTTAGATTTTGAAAAAAGCATTTGATAAGATACCACATGATGAATTCATTATCAAAATGAGGACTGCAGGAATTTCAGGAGTCATTTCAGAGTGGGTTCTGAACTGGCTATGGGATAGAACCCAAAGTGTAGTAGTAGGAGGGAACATAGCAAACAGTTTGGAATCTACTAAAGTAATGCAGGAAGATTTAAACAGAATTCAAAAGCAGGTGGAAACCTGGCAAATGAGATTCAATACAACCGAATGTAAAGTTCTTAGTGTGGGAAATAAAAATATAAGGCAGGATTACTTTATGGGTGATACAAAATTTTAAACTGTGTGACTTGAAAAAGACTTGGGGCTAATAGTTGACCAAAGCCTTTCAGGTTCTAGTTAATGTGCGGTAGCAATAAAAAAAGGCCAACAGGATGCTAGGATACATAGCCAAGAGTATTGAGTAGAAGTATAAAGAAATTATACTCACATTATACAATACTCTTCTTGGACCGCACTTGGAGTACTGTGTGCAGTTCTGGGGACCGCACTATACAAAGATAAAGAGGCGCTGGAAAAGGTTCAGAGAAGAGCAACCAGATTGATTCCATGTATAAAAGGTTATGATGATAGACTTAAGATGCTTATTCTCTTTTATGCTTAGTAAAGATACTTAGGGGGGATTTGATTGAGGCTTTTAAATTCATTAAAAGTATTAACAAAGTGAAGTACAGGTGATTCTTCAGGGTGAGTTCGGTTAGCAGAATGAGAGGGCACAAATGGAAATTGGCAAAGGAGAAATTCCGCACAGATATTAGGAAGTATTTTTGCACACAGCAAGTGGTTACTGTGTGGAATAGCTTGCCAGGACATGTAGAGGAGGCAGAAACATTGGGGGTTTTCACGACCAGGCTTGAAGGTACTAGATACTATTGAGCTTTTAGGCAAACTAAGCAGTCGGAACACTTAGGGGTAGGAAAAGGCAAGCATTGGTGGGCTGAATGGCCTGTTCATCACATTTAGTTATCTGCAGTACAGGCCTGGCAGAGCATCACCAGGGAAGATACCCAGCGTCTGATGACGTCAATGAGTTGCAGACTTCAAGCAGTCACCGCATGCAAAGGTTATGCAACCAAATATTAAAAATGATTACCTTATTCGACATTATGTAAAACTGTCAAATATTTCTTGATGTCTAAAAATGGGGGCGACTGTACAAAAGGTTCTATAACATCGAAATGGTTCATCCGATATGGATGAAAATACCCCCAAAAAATGTAGTCTGCACTCCAACCTCAGAGTCATTGTATCCTTTACTCAGTGGTAGAGTACAGAAGCAAAATAACAAAAAATGTGTCACAGTCCAATAAATTATGGTGCTCACTGCTGGAATCACAGAAGTGCCCCAAAATTTCCTTAACTCTGTTCCCCTCCTTTTTATGCGGGGAAACATTCTGCCATCATCTGGATGTACTGATCCGTCCAGCCCTTAATTAGCATCCTGCGCAGAACGTCTCATTACACCCCCACCACGCCTCCCCGTCCTTTTCCTCTCCATGGGACAAAGCAAATGCTCAAGACGTTCAACAGAAAGATCAGTACTGAGCAACGATGACGGCTCATTCCCAGATGGCAAATTAAAGCGAAGGCATTTTTCAAACGTGAAAAAGGATACTTTGATATTTAGTCATCTACATTAACGTAAAATCCCCTTGGAGCTTGTGTGCGTGTTATCAAAACATGTCCCTTTTCTCTAGTTTTGAATGTTGTCGGAGTTTCAGTGCAGACAAAAAAATAAATGGAAGCTGTACAAATGCAATGATATCGGCGCTTTCCTGAGACCCCGGGTGCAGGACAGGCCTGTGCTGGTGTAGGCAACATCTTCCACACCTCCAGTCAGACTGCATGTTGGATACTATAATTAGCAATGATTTGACATGAGATAAAGAACACTTGGCTTCAGGGATGTTCTTTAACTGCTGTAGATGTTGTGGAGAGAAGACTGCTGTCAGCACCCATCTTCTAGCAAAGCAAAGATAAAATCTTTCCACCTGCAAATGGGCCAACATTTTCTGCCGCACCAAAAGGTTTTCACCATATATCCTTTATGATGTTCTCATGCATTCCAATATGTGTAGAACATGTGTAATACAAAGATCTGCCTATAGCAAACATCAACCTGGCACAGAATTATGTATGCACGTATGCAGTTTTTATGGGAGTATAAATGCACAGCACAAGTATCGCTCCCATTCAGTTTGCCTAGTGTGAAACTGTTGCTTCAGCACGCAGAGGGACATTAACCGTTTTGTACTGACAAAACCCATGTGAACTGCCGTTCACACTTCACATCTCTAGAGGGTACAGTAAGCACAACAATGTACTGAACGAGCCAACTGTACATTATGAGAACTAGTCTTTCTTAACAGCAAAACAAAAAAATATGTTAAAGAAATACTGCTAACCCCTGTAGGGAAAAGGACACATTGTATTATTACGGTATGTCAACAGGACATCTCACCTCAATGCACAGGGTACTGAAGGCCAAAGTTTTCTGTACATACTAAGAATGTCATATATACAGCTTGACATCTGTCGCAATATGAAACCGTTCCATTCCCTGCTCAAAAATCAAGGTTATGTGTCCTGTAAACTTGGCCATTGGTTTTCTGAATTTAGGGGCTTGCTTGCTGACTCGGATGCAAACGTACTCTACTTGGGATACACAGATACCGACCAGAAGTTTGTCACACACTTCTTCAGTATGTCACTTCCAAATAAAGGCTAACACAAACTTTATGCATTTTATAAGGAATACATTTTAAGGTTGTCTTTACAGCTAAGATAACATGACAAAATATCAATACATAATACATTTCCTGACAGCAAATCAACGGTAATTTACTGTAAATGATAACAGACAGCTTAGAAAAGCAGTACAGTATCACAAACTCATCAAAATCCATTGGACTACATTTTATATGTCATCATAGCACAGTGTCTCAGACATTTTTGGTACATTTACTCTTGTGCGCTGACGGTCATTTTGAAGTTGTAATATTAATGTGTACGTAGGGGGACACAGACGGCTGCATGACAAGAGATCAACTCCTTGTTCAAATATCAATGTATTGAAATGTGCAAACATCATACATGGCTGTTTTGTGCTTCGGACTTATTATAAAATGACTTCAGTTTTTCTTTGCTTTCAGAGAAAACAAATTCACAGCTACTTCTCTCGCCGAACACAACCCCTCCCCTCGATTTGATGAAATTACTGAAGCGCAGCTTCAATAAAACCGGCTGGAACCGGGGGGTTTCTAGAACGTTTGCAAAAGAAGGCATCGATTGTCAATCGAACGGACCCAAGAGTGGTGGAACAAAGCCGTACGTGCATCTTGTTTGCAAACGACGCGTCGGAGCCACACGAAAGCAGATAACAGAGTAATGCCCAGGTAGAGTGTCACTGCATTTCCAGGTAGAAAGTAGAAAATGTGCTGAAGTGCACCCTTTCACATATCTCTCTGAGATGCAAAAGGGAAAGAAACAGGATAGCATGTTCACAGATGATGCAAGACATGTTAATCCAACGATGACATGCCAACATGGCAAAGCTACAGCAGCATCTCTTCTGGAGGAAGGATTTTAGCTTTGGTACAGATTTGGCCAACATTATTTCACTGGGGGGGGGGGGGGACGTCAAATATAAACGAATAATGACATGACAATGACAGTAAGCAAATAAACAAAGGTGTTCACTGAGCACATTTTAAATATATTCCAGATAAGGAAAGAAAAAAAATTAAAACTGTAAACAAGATTGTGCCAATCACTGGAGTATCCATTATGTAACAAGTTCATGTGTCAGTTCCTGTGGCATAAATAATTTCAGGAGTGAAAATCCCAATTTTCTTTTTTTCTTATTCTCAAAAAATAAATCCACAGAAGAAAATCCATGTAACAAAAGTTGACGCTTACAAAAAAATACAAAAATGCAACGTAGGACAACCAAATATGTAGATTAAGGCTAGTGACATCACAGCAGCTCAGATGACAGAGCAATTTGGACTATTGTCAAATTACATCTTTGCAGCTAAAACCCCATTCTATTTTACATACATTACACACTAAAGATGCTCAGCATCTTGTATGTCTTACTCATGTCTGTGTATATCCTCTTTACATGGACTGAAGTTAGACCCCATTTCTTCGAGTTCCTGCACTTATATATGCGTATCGCTGAAGAGACAAACATACGATCAGAAATGCACCTGAACTTTTTTTCCACAAAACCATGCATTGTGTTCCGTTCCACCCTATTCTTTTTTCATTTCAAAACAAAAAATATATATATATTTCCTTTAGTTAACCATAGAACATAGTTCTTTGCCCCTAAGTGGAACAGGGAGAAATAATTTAAAAATGATTTGAATCTATACAAAATAAGTTCAAAATAAAGTGGATGAGTGTGTGACAAGGAAATGTGTAAACAACGCTATGGGAAACAAATCTTCATATCTACCCAGTGTTTCCGGAGGTGCAAAACACAGACATGCTGTATTCAGTTCCTTTCGTGTTGTGTCCAGGCTTACACAGTTTCTCATAATGCACAGCATGTTCTGAAAAGCATTTTCAAACAGGGCTACCTAACTTTGAAACCTCTCTGAAGATGGTGAATGCGTGGTTTTATATGAAAAAAGGTGCCATCAATATGGGGCATATTATATTGTTCTTTTAGAAAGTGTGAGTGACTTGGCCCTGCACACATAATTTTCACTTTTTTCCCCAATGTCTAGTCACAAAAGAGGCTAAACATTAAAGATAAGCAATATTTTCCCAGTAAACCCTTAATGACACATTCCTCTCAAGCTCCATTTTAAAACTACTGCATTATGGGAACTAGTGCAATCTGGAGAAGGCCTGGTCTCTTACAAAGCAGGCACACAGTTAAATACAATATAAACTCTGAAGCAATGGCAGATCGTTTTAAGGCCATTTGAAATTACGGAGAAAAACATCAGCAAATAAAGCTCGAAAACCAAAAAAACTCTCGGGGTCGACGGAGGAGGAGGGGAGCGTGATGCGTTGCCCGTCCTCCGCGTTCTGACGACGTCGCTCTTCCCTGGGCTGGTGCGGGCAGGGTACCGAACACCTGGGTTTTCCTGTGAAGTCTTTAAAACGCGCGGGGGCAGTCAGGACTGTTTTAGGCGCTTTCGGGCCAGGCCGAAGGGCGGACACTGTGCCGACGCCAGGGCGCGGAAGGCCTCTGCCACCAGGTGGGGGTGGGACTGGATCATGGACTTCCAGCCTGCCGTCTCCATAATGTCCGTCGCATGGCTGCAAGAACACGGGACAAAAGTGAGTTCAGAAATGACAATGACATGCTGAGCATTTTTAAAAAAGGAACTACATCAAACGGGATGAGAATGAAAATTGGACAAATAATTCAAAGTTCAGACTGGGGTGGTAGGATGGATACTGGATATGTGAACACAGGTCCTTACATACACTGCTCCTCTGCCTAACTTTTTAAAATTTGCCAGCATTGGATATCCCACAATTTCATTCATATACACTTTTAACAGCAGCACTAGATGGCTCTCATCATGTGTCAGATACAAGAGGATCATTGGACTTGTTAGCTAGCTACCTGCAATGTCCGTTTAATTTGTATTGTAATGAAAAAAATCAATGTCCGTTTGTGTGGTAAAAAGGTGAGGTTTGTGAAGTACTTTTGTGAAGGTCGTACTGATCACAAAATGCAAAAATAAAGCTAATAACATGACAGCCATATAACGTCATCTTGCCCAATCAAAGATGATAATGTGACTAAGATTACTTGCGTGTTTTTGGACAAGAGCACATGATAGGGAATTGATTGGGGTTATGCGGGGAACAAGTGGAGCATCTCTATCACGCATCATCTTTTGTTGAATGAAGAAAAACGAGGTGGTAGCGCTACAAATAATTATTACTGTCAGATGATTTCCAACTTTTGCAAGTGTTTGGGCAATTATCACTGGGTTTACCGGTGATGCGATTGTAACTGCCAGTAGATTGTTCATATTCTGCTTTCTGCTACCCTCATTTTTACAGCTTTATTAGCAGTCTAGCGTTAGCCAACTGTATAGCTCCCTGTGTGAACATAATCAAAAGGCGTGAACATCTGCATAATCAAATAATTGCTCACATTGAGTTTATTTGGGGCAATGCTTTTGTGGAAAATAAAGATATTTAGTCTTAGAAAGATGAAAGTTTTATCCCAAATACTGACTGTTGCTGCATTATTACATATCAAATACGTTCTAAAATCGTGTTCAAGTCACTCCGGTGTGACCGTATGTTATAGGGACCCACGTGACCAAACGCCAAAAGGGTTAATGAATGCCACTAATGCAGAGATGCACCATCCATTCGTACTTGAATCACTGCACACCAGTGAATATTTCTGTCTCACAGACAGATCAATCACTTACTTGCTGTTCCAGTTCTTCCCGTCTTTACAGCCAAGTTGCCTCAGTACGCTGCATCTATGGCAGGATGATATAGGAACGTAAGGTTTACACGGCTACACCGAGAAAGGCCGTCATTCATCACGCAGTTGTGAAGGGATACTTGCCTGTTGATAAAATCTATGGCTTGTGCTTTGAGCTGTTCGGCGCTGTGCAGGTCTGCGAGGATGAGGATGTCGGCGACGTTCTCCACAGAAAGGCTGCTGCACAGAGCTTCTTCACACATGACCTTCAACCGCTCCAATGCATACTGTGGGGAGCACCCACACACACAACACACACACACACACACACACACACACACACACACACACACACACACACACACATACATACATAAATGCACGCACGCACACGCAGAGACAGAGACAGAGACAGAGACAGAGACACAGACACACAGACACACAGACACACAGACACATAAATACATGCATGCACACACACACAGACACACACACACACACGTTAGCATATACATGTCCCCTCTCCTCAGTATTAGACAACCTACAGACAGTTATCAACTCGGTGGAATGTGAAAATCACACAATTTTCTGACAATGACATTAAGCCTCTCATGGCTTTGAAAAGGGAGGACATTTCCTGGATATGCAGACCTTTACATTGTTAAAGATATGGCACGCTGAATTCTCACGCGAGTCTGAAATGCCATATCAAAATAGTTGTAGTCCAGCCGTCTGAAATGACCTCTCACGTCAAAGTCCCATTTTACGCCACTCACTTTGTCTGCAGCTGCCAGTAAGCTGTCGGCCATTTTCTCCAGGTTCGGTGCCTTTCCCGTGTAAATGAAGCCCATCATTTCTTTAAAAACCTCAGGGTCGACGTCACTTATGTCTACACGGTTCTGAAGGCAGAAATGACAAGCAATCACAAGAGAGTTGTATGTCGGAACAACCAGTAAGTCATTAGAGGGAGAAATGTATTATGGGATTATAATTTAAATTCACAGTGAAAAAGGAGGCCACATAACAAAAAAGTTGACTACTTTGCCATTTTATTCTGTAATCTGTAATCTGTAGAAACCTTCAAGAACCTGTCATGTAACTTTATATGCTATAAACGTTACCCTGTGAAGGCTTGTCATCGAACATAATACCCTGATAAGTTTACCCTGTAAAGCCTGCAGTGTAACATAATACCATGATAAGGTTCCCCTTTAAGGCATGTTATCTACCATAATACCCTGGTATGTTTACCCTGTAAGGCCTGTCATCGAAAATAATACCCTGAAAAGGTTACCTTGTAAGGATTGTCATCTAACACAAGCTTTAAATGTAATGCAATAACATGTAAAGTTTAACCCGTACAAATCTGTCCTAACCCTGCAAAAGTTATCGGGGAAAAGTCGCTCATGTGCATATATCCCTTAAAATGAAAATTACATTAAACTTACATTAAATCTTTCTTTTTTTTTTAATATTATTAAAAAATACTTAACTGGCATTCTCACAAAATAAAATGTCTTTATAATTGCTTTGGTTTTAGAGCTGAAAGTAAAGCACTTTCGGCTACATTTGACATATGAAAGATGATATATCAATAAAGCTTATTATTATTATTATTATTATAAAATGTGATGCCGTGAAATAGATAGCTACCTGATGATATCTAAATTATTACACAAACTTAGTTAACACTTAAGTTCGTACTTTACTCACGTAAACCCATCAGGGCTCTCTTGGCCCAAACAGTTTCAAATCTAATAAAAAACACAATTACATTAGTTTACTAATCCATTGATTGAGGTCCTTTGATTCATGTCTTAGTCAAATACCCTGCCCCCATCAACATGTCAATTACATTCCACAATTTCACCTGCCAAATTTCTTATTCAGGCCTACTCCTTATTTATGAGCATATTGAAAGATAATCATATTGAAAGAAAAAAATAGTTTGAGAATGCACTAAGCAAAACCTACCTTCTTACTTTCTTCCATTTCATGTTCAAACATGGCATTAAAAACTGGTGATCTGGCTGTGAAAAGAAAAAAAATTCAGAGGCTTACAGGAAGCACAGCTTCTTTTCCAATTTCCTATTTTTTCATACATTTACACGTTCCCCTTTCTCACTCAGTTGGTCATTAGGATTGAGTAGATAATTTAGTTGGTAACTCATTTTTCATTAGTTACCCGGTTCACAAAAAACACAAAAACAGAATGTCTGGGTTCCAGTTTGCCAAGAAGTACTTAAAAGAACAACCACAGTTCTGGTAAAGGTGTTTTGGACAGATGAGACAAAGATTTAGTGATGGCATTGAGAAGGAACTGCCCAAGATCCAAAACATACAACCTCATCTGTGAAGCACCTGGTGGGGGTGTTATGGCCTGGGCATGTATGGCTGCCGAAGGTACTGGCTCACTTATCTTCACTGATGATATAACTGTTGCTTATCAAATGTGTAGACACATCCTATCTGCTCTAGTTCAAGCGAATGCCTCAAAACTATTCAAAACATACTGCTAAAGCAACAAAGGAGTTTTTCATAGCTAAAGAATAGTCAATTCTTGAGAAGCCAAGTCAATCACCCGATCTGAACCCAATTGAGCATGCCTTTCACATGCTGAAGAGAAAAACTTAAGGTGACTAGTCCCCGGAATAAGCATGAGTTAAAGATGGCTGCAATATAAGCCTGCTAATAATGCTAATTCACTCACAGCAGGATGGCCAGTATATGACAGGCTGACTGATGGGTGTCACAAAATTGTCTGCATCCTCCTATAATGCGTATTGAACATTCCTGATCAAGAGATGGAATGGGATGAAAAGTAATCAGAGCAAAGGTTCTGGGTTCAGTCTGACTCGAGCTGAATCCAGAATATGTTTCATGTATTTCTGACAACTGCCATTCTTGTAAATAAACAACATTTTCATCAAGTTCGGGAGACCTTCACGTTTTCAGGGCATTGTACATAAATGCAGGACTGGCTCCACTTATCTCGGTCATAAACATTACATCAAGCAGAGGAGCCTGTACAGCACAAGGAGGCAGGCGATATCCTATCAACCGAAACCCTTCCTCTCTGGCTGACGCCCTGTGTTGCCCCTGTGGGATTTCTGGACAGCGTCAGTTAATGAGTTAGTGCATCAGCTGGATGCACTTCCTGCAAAACATAATCTTTATACTTTTTTTAACACCAGATTTTCAGAGTATCTCGGAATTACCCATGCCACAAAAACTACCCATCAAACCGTTGCTATAAATATATTTAAAAAAGTGTTCCCCACTGACTATTCTGGAGGTTGCGCTTATCCGAGACATGGTGGCAGGCCACTAAGTGACAGTTTCTGCACCGGCGCTCTTTTAATCACACAGCACTGCTGACATGGCCGGCGTGGAGAGAGGACAGAGAGCAACCGCATATCCCTTATCCTGCCCGTCAGCACGGCAGGGACGGATTAGCACTGTAGGGAAAGGGGTCTTTACCTGCTAATATGGATTTGTGGGCTTTGAACTCCTGCCCCCGGACGTAGAGGCTGCAGTCTGTAAACCTGGAGCACTCCCACAGGTGACCTAGGTCATCAGACAGCTGGCATTCCGGAACCTTCAGCATGTTCATGTTGGACTGGCCGGAGATGTTCACAGAATCTTGGACCACGCTTACCTAAAATTATGCAGAAACGGTAACTTAACACAGACACACAGCTTGTGTACACATATGCGTGTCCATATGTGTACACAAGTCACTCTTTGTTATTCTTTTTATTATTATTCTTTTTTTTCATTTATTGTTATTTTTAGTAACTCTCTTTTAGTAACCCTCCCCTCAAAGGCTTCATACTGTTCTCTCTCTCTCTCTCATGCTCCCTCTCTCCCTCCCTCTCCTCTCCTCTCAAAATTACCGATGTATATATATGTTTTTGTATTATTAAAAATAAAGTTGACCTCCCAAGAGGTGGCAGGAATTAAAAAAGATTTAACACAGCTGACAATTTTAAGTTGCTTCTATTCATTTCTGTAATAGCATAGACTTTCTTAGGGTAAATTATAAATAAGAACCTTTCATCATTCCTAACAAACACTTCATAACTTCCATTTAAATGCCACTGAGGCATGATACTCACGGAGAAGCATTTGTGTCACTGACAAGAAGTGAAATACAGTGACAGGTCGAATTAAATAAATGCGTCTATCATGACAGCAGGTTATCACAGCCATATCAAAGGAATCAAACTGTGCAGACACATTGGCAGCTCAAACACTAATAGTCTAATGGCTTGAATTAAGTGTAAATAGTTAAAAATGTTTCCACTCAAAAATCTACTGTAATCTTCAGTAAGAAGATTACAATTACACTACCTCCTCTCTATACCGCCGTATAAAAATAAATAACAAGAAGGATGTTTAAGTAGCATCTAACAAGACCAGCCTTCTTCGTCATAAAACGGGGTGTTTAAGAAAAAGCCGCATGGGAGAAAAACAGCAATCACAAATTGAGTAACCTGCGATTTTTACAATGCAGCCAGTTGTAGTTCAAATTAATTAACTTCCCAGGGACAGCTTTAATTAACGAGGAAAGCAATTCCATCTTCAATTTATAGCTAATCTGCGTTAATTGCCAATTTCCCAGAAAAAGTTAATAGTCCTTTCTAAAAACCTTTTCACGCACACACAGGGTTCTCATCTTTTCCCTCATATTCAGGTAATTGTGTTTATAGCAAATTCTGTGGGTGCATTATTTAACCTGTTCTGCCGAAGTGACTTCAAGATGTACTTTTGAAGTGACATTCTCTGGGGTAAGCCTTTTCAACAACTCACAATTCCAGTAAATGGTATCTAATGAAACTAATCTAGGTGGCAGAATTTTGTAGCTTCCTGGAGTAAATCCTTTGACAGAAACAAAAATAGATACAAAAAATCCCAATTTTGCTAAACAAAGGAACAAAGCTAATCTGGAAGCCCAGTGGCATAGTCCCTCAGCCAAAAATGTTCCCTCACAGGTGTCTTGTTTTTCAGATGTTTCATTTAGATGGTAAAAAGTCCTGCACACTTCAAGTTAAAACTTGCACTGAGTTGCAGAGAAAGGCTGGCTCTAGTTCTCACTCATGACCCTTCATCCTGATACTAGGAGAGGTTCTTCTTAATACTGTGCCATAATATAACCAAGATGTAAAACAATCAAAATAAAAGTTATATAGTGGATCGTGTAAAACTGCTATTTCACCTATATTTTCATCCTCTGCAAAGGCCAGGTTAAAAATGTGAACTAATCTCCTAAGCCATACAATCCATACTCCTCATTCCCGATACCTTCAAACCTCACTGCAGATGACATTGTAAACTCTGGATGGAAAGGTTGCCGACATCCGCAAATTATTTGAGATGGTGGAGTCCCCAAACACAAGCTAATCCTCTCCCCAGACAACCCTCCTCTGCCAACTCATTAGCCCTCCCCCTTCTTGGCCTTTTCTCCCCATGCGGACTCTGAGCTCTCTCAAATCTTGCTATCCGATGGTGCCGGTACCTGCAACCGGGATTTCAGCCTTCTGACCATCTCTGCTGGCACTCTCCCATTCACGTCTTCCCTGGTGAACTCATTCCTCTCCACTGGATGTATCCCAGCAGACTTCAAACAAGCTCGTCACCCCCCTGCTCAAAAAAACCCACTCCTGTGCCATCCTGAACCACTGTTCAGTCTTCCTTTTTTCTCTCCTGAACATTCAGTTTTCAAATAACTCTCCTTTCCTTCCTGGAAATGACCTAGACCTACCTCAAGTCCAGTTTCAGTGATAAACACTCAGAGAAACCCATCCTTAGGCCCGATTTATACTTGTCGTACAACCCTTGCACAAGTGTCGTAAGACAAGAAAGACACATTTACCACTGAAAAAAGTTTAGTATGAGACTATAGCGCACAGTGTAGCACACCTGTAGAATTTTGTTATGCAGAACATTCACACTTTGTCGCTCAGCGTTGATTTGACAGCTAGACGGAACACTGAAATTCATTGTCACGGACAGGCCATGCTAGGCTCCGGTGCGTTTTCAGAAATGTAAACATCAGCTGTTTGGCATCTTGTTTTCATAGAGACAACAGAACAGTCATCGCTGACCTTCACTGAAATAAAATGCAAAACATTTGTGTCATACAATTCAGGGTGGGTCCGATACTATAGGGCAGCTTCTTTCTTCTCCATTCCAATCCTTTTTTACCTCTCTATAACTTTCGCCATGGTTACTGTTGAGATCTTCCCACACTTGGGAATCCCAGACTTGCCACTTGGGAATCTGCTGGACAATATTTGCTTCCTATGTTAATATTCTCACCTACCAGGTAACATAAGGGAGGGGGGGGGGCAGCATTTACAAAATCATGTCTCATCTATTATCATGTCATGATATGATATAAACATGAACATACCACTGACATGACGGTCAAAACTTTTTATGAAAGAACAAAAGAAAGAACAAACTGCTTACGGCAAGGTCTTAGGGGTGCTCTAAGCAAAAAGCGTCAAATAAAATGTTTCCAAAATGCAGATTCCTGAACATGAAAATTCTCTCAGAGAACTGCATTATTTTAATAATGTTCACTCTTCCATGAAATATCAAATGCTAAAAAAGTTCACCTCATCAGATGTTTGAGCTGCAGAGCTAAAAATCTAAATTACCTCGCAGAACAGCGTGAGCTTGTCCTCTGGTAGGAGTCCGTTTGCCTCGTCAAGCAAAAAATCTCTTCGAATAAATTTTTTGAAGCCCCAGTCTTTCCCTTGGACAAATCGATATGCTCTCTGGCTTTCTAGTGTGGAGGAAACAGAGGCATTAATCACACCTCAAACCATCCAAAACTGTCCACGGGCTGAAAGAGCGCACTGAAAAACTGTATCTGTCATCATTATTGGTGTACGGAGGGTTGGCAAAGTGGTGAAATTCATTCTAAATTGTTATTAGGCAATAAATTGTGTTTGATATTGAGAAGTTGAAGATGGGCAGTGACATGCAGAATCCTAGTACAAAAGAAAAGAAGCGTTACTCCTTACCCATAGCTTTAGTTTCTTCTCTCTTTGCATTGAGCAAAGAAAACTTGAACTTTGCTCTAACTTCACTTTTTGGACAGCTAACCAGAAGTAAATACAATGAAAGATAGTCTTTACTTTCATCATCCAGTCCCTTTGGGTTAACACGGAGGCACCTAAAAGACACACAAGGAGCTCATGAGCCATCCAAGAACTTTAGTGTTAAAACCCGAGTATCTATTCAGGGTTCTCGACAAAATGTTGCAAGAGTGCTGCTCAGTCCCTTCAAAGCAGACACGCAAGTAAAGTGGGGGTGGGGGGGGGGGGGGGTCTACCTCTATTAGGTAGACCAATACACTAGCTTGGCCCAGCGATGGACTGCCGACCTGTCCAGGGTGTATTCCTGCCCAATGTATGCTGGGATAGGCTCCAGCCCCCCTGTGACCCTGTTCAGGATAAGCGGGTTAGGATAATGAATGAATGAATGAATACACTAGCTTGTTAATGCAAATATTTAATCAGCCAATCATGTGGAAGTAACTAAATGCATAAAAGCATGCAGATGTGGGCAAGAGGTTCAGCTGTTGTTCAGACCAAATGCCAGAATGGGGAAGAAATGTGATCCAAGTGACTTTGACCATGGAATGATTGTTGGTGCCAGACAGGTTTGAGTATCTCAGAAACTACTGATCTCCTAGGATTTTCACACACAACAGTCTCTAGAGTTTGCAGAGAATGGTGCAAAAAAACAAAAACATCCAGTGAGCAGCAGTTCTGCGGGCGTATTGTTAATGAGAGGTCAGAGAATGGCCAGACAAAGTCAAAGCTGACAGGAAGGTGACAGTAACGCTAATAACTGAACATGAGGGCAATATGCAGAAGAGCTACCCTGAAAACAAACATCAAAGTGGATAGGCAACAGTAGCAGAAGACTAATAAATCTAAAAAATAAATCAAATAAAAACACCAAATAAAGTGCTCACTGAGTGTAGGTGATAGATACTATTTTGTATTGTATCATTATACAGTGAGGGCAAAGAATGGCACACCACGACCATTAAATCTTTGGGGAGAACACTGCTATAATACAACAAGCTCACAAATATTCTTTCAGACTCACAGATTATAGCTGTCCTTTTCTTTGACTCATAGACCTCAGATGGGATTACCATCAGGTTAAAATGCATCTAATTTTAAACATGCCTAATAATGGGCCTTACAGGCATTTTGTGGTAAACTCGCTAAACTTACATTTACTCACAGATAGAAATGTTATGACCATGAGGCACCAGACAGATGGTTCTTTCTTTTCTCACCATTTCATCTTGTCGTTGGGTCCGGACGAGAAGGTGGAGCTCTTCAGCACCTCTCCCATCTCCTCCCGGCAAAAACTAAAGTTATTTATGGTCCACATGTATGAGAACTTCACTACTTTAACCTAAAATACAAGCAATAAACAACAAAAACAAATAAAACTTATGCCTAAGTTCCCCAACATTTTCATTTTAAACCGCATTAAGTTCTCAGCCAGTAAAACCTGAGAAACTAACAGAACACACGCTCATTCAGAAGAGGCATGTACAAATAGCCACTGTGACTAGGTTAACTGGCAACGTACAGGTGTCACCATGGGCACAGAACCAATTAACTACAGCATCATATAATAGACAAAAAGGATAGACTTGGTCAAATACATCGTACAAGCTGTGTGGGACTAATACTGTGAAATCCAGATGGTATACCTCCTGGTGGGACAGTCCGTGAAAGTCTGACACAAACTTCCCTTGACATCTCAGAATTGCTGGAAATGTTCCATAAATAAACTTCCAGTGAAGCATATTTTATATTTAGATCACAATGTGAGGTCATTCCATTGAAAGTGGCCTTATCACCATTCAAAATTAATAGAGAAGCCAATCCCACTTTTACTTCAAATAAACAAAACACATGGAAATGGAAAGTTACAGGTTAACAACACTAAAACAAGTTGATTTAAATTGTATTGGGGCACTGAATTGTTTTCTTTACATAGCAGGGGTACTAATTCAAGAAGCAGCTCCCTTCTGTCTGGTTGTATGAAAATTTAGGGGTACAGTTCAGTAATTTCCAGCATTAGTGCAAATATCACTTATGCAAATATTAGGCCTACAAGTTCATTTAACTGCCATGTTAAATTAAACAAAATCAGCAACAAAACGAAATGACCCGTTCCATCATACTCAGTTGTAAATCATATCTCCTATCATTACATTACATTACATTGCATTTAGCAGAGGCTCTTATCCAGAGCAACGTACAACGTAGATAATAGCAATAGCAATAACTATGAGATAATAGCAATTTTAATCAGAAAACGGTTTTGAGATTTACATTTTTTTGCGAGAGTAATGTGCTTTTTTTATGCTGAATTCAACATCTAAATATACTTTTAAATAGTTTATTTAATAGAAAAAAATAGAAATTTAATTGAAACCGCTTCTCACGGTAATCCAGAACTCATAGAAATATGGCCTACATCGGTAACTTGGTGTTGGCTTTGACAGTTATCGTAACTTTGAGTTAAAAAAAACAAATGAACAAACAAGCTAGCTATTTCCAGCAATGCACCTCTGTAACAGTTGTTTCAAACAGCAGGAGATGCTATGGTTGTATCTACAGGGAGGTTGCATAATATGGCATCGGCTACAGAAAGTGAACATACAGAAAGCTAACCCCAAAAGGCCTAGAAGGAGCTACTGCATAGTCTCTAATAATGTCAGCTTGTGACACAGAATGGTTGCATTTTAAAGAGACCTCACAACCTCGTAAGCGTTTTCTCAAATCTGTGGTTTCACGATAATACAGGTTTTAAACACTGCCGCTTGCTTAATATTGAAAGTTGGCTGGTATTGTTAGAAAGCTTAACCTCTCTTCAATGCCATGTAAAAGTCAAAATGTGCCTTGGGGTCAAAGTTGCTCATCGTACTCAATTCTCTGCGTCTCCATAAACCTTACGACCAAATGAATTAAAACCATTGTCATTGCAACTTTGTTGATGTGCTTGTTGCATTAAGTTCACATCGTAACCACAATAAACATTTAATACATTGTGCAGCCCTGGCAAATAGTACACCTTTGGCATACAGGAAGAACAAAATAAATAACCTTTTCCAAGAATCAGTTCAGATAGAACACCTCCTTCTACAGAGCGGATAGTACAACAAACTGAAGAGTTGTAGTTTAAAAATAAAGGGCCACAGAGAATGTGTATTACCATAAAAACACATCAACAGCTGCTGAGCGAGCTTTGCACTTATGTAAGAACACGCGCAACATAACAGACAACAGCAGCACATACACAATAAAGCTAAATTAGATATTATAGATATTAACTGCAGAACAGAAGTGGGTTTACCTGCGTGTAGCACCAGCTCTCAGCCACAGGTCCGCTGGACATCTCCCCGGGCGGAGGGGGGGTGGGGACCCGTGACATCGCCAGCTTAGCCTTCAGGCAGAGACGCTGACGTCCCTTTAAATTTCACCACTTAACCTTCCCAAGAAAAGAGGCAAACAACACTGTCAAATAAATAAAGACGGCATTAATTTTACACTGCCACATTAAAAAACACATCAAATCTAAATCACATTCAGATTTATGTTTCAACGGTCAATTTTCATTAGAGCGCAACTTCTGGGCGAAACTGCATCGCAAGGTTCAGCACCGTCGCAGTAATTATGGTTCACTTTTTGTTTACAATAATCTTTGGTTTCCCTTCCCTGATAAAATGTTAACAAACAAAGCTCGTCAGACTCAGAAAATGACATCTAGCCTACTCTTTTTGAAAAATGGTGACTGCAAATTTCACAGCATTGTAACACAAAGTGCTAAAGTCAGGCAAAGTATAATACGGTGACAGAAGAATTGAATTAAGGAGAAATGAGCACTGGAACAGGGTGTATCAGGCAAGAGGAGACAATGTCACGTCGGAGAGTTTAACTAAAACAGAGCCATAATGTGTTCAAGACACATTTAGTACAGATACAGCAAATGTATAAAAACTTGAACCAAACAGATTATGATAATTAAGGTGCTGTCTTGTTATGGTTCACCCCGATTATATAACATTTTCGCCTTTCACATTCTACAAATAATTGTTTTTAATTTCAAAGGTATGGTGTGTACATGTATGGCCCTAGTATTACAACAAAAATAATGTAGGACTGGGGGGATAGGGAATTAATCAAATGATTGTAGATATTATGCAGGAAGAATTATGCAAAAGGAAAACAAAATATTTGTACACTTTTCCCTTGTGCTGCAGGTGGCAAATTGGCAGCCACAGTGAGAGTGAACAGATGTCAGCTATAGCCATAGTAGGGAGATGTTGGCCACCACCGTGATGACGTGTTACACACTATGTGCTAGCAGTACAGTGTAATAACTACTAGCCAACCCCGCCTGCTTCCAATTACATAGCGATAACAGGAGAATGGTATCAAAGTCCAATTCATTGAAACAGTCCATTTAGGAGATCAAAGCAAGCAAGATCTTTCAAAATGAAATTATAGCAATGCTGTTCTTAAGGAAAATAGCAAAGCTAATAATTCTGGTCATAAGCTTTCTGGCAAGGGATTCAACCACCATAACGTATTGGATTGCATTTATTTGTGGTGAATCAGGAACATGCACCCCCACTCATCTGTGAGACATGGTGGCGGGGGTGTTATGGTTTGGGCATGTATAGCTGCCATTGACACTGGCTCACTTGTCTTAGTGATGACATAACTAATGCTAACAGCAGCAGAATTCATTATGGAGTGCACAGAAGCATCTTATCTGCTCAAGTTCAACCAAATGCTTGCAAACTCGATGGACGGCACTTAATTCTACAACAAGACAATGATCGTAAACATACTGTCAAAGCAACGAATAAGCTTGCCAAGCTAAAAAAAAAAAAAATTGACTGCCCAAGTCATTCAGCTGATCTGAATCCTATTTGAAAGAGCATTTCATATGCTGAAGAAAAAAACTCAAGGCAATTAGGCTGCGAAACAAGCAGGAGGTGAAGATGGCTGCAGTACAGGTCTGGCAGAGCATCACCAGAGAAGATAATCAGCACTGGGTGATGTCTATGGGCCACAGATTTCAAGCAGTCACTGCATGCAAAGGATAAGCAACAAAACATGATAACAGCCATTTACATAATATTCATATGTCCCAAACATTAAGGTGTCCTGAAATGAGGAAGGGGGGAGTTACGTATAAAAACTACAGTAATTTATACATGGTAAAGTATATACATACCCTTAAATAAGAGCTGAGAATGTGAACTTTAACCACATGCAAATTGTTTGATTGCAAATCCAAAATTGAGAAGTACAGGGGCAAGTATTTGTCCCAAACATCATGGAACACACTCTGCATTCAAAATAATGTGACTGATTAGAATAGTTCTTAATCACTCACCATTCTAAAATTAATTGCTATGTGCAGCAGTAGAAATGCCGCTCTCTACTAGTCATGATAAATTGGCTGAAGCCATCCAGGGAGCAGTTGATGGAAAAATGTTTCAGTAGTATTAGGACAATCCTAAAAGCTTACAAAATGTATAAGGAATGTCTGGCAACAATGTAAACAGACAGAAAATCACTGGTCTTTTCTTTAGGATGAGTTTACTATCTTTAGGATAGTAAACTTAATATAATAATTCTTTGCACTCACCTTATGTTTTAATGAAGGCATATATCTTCTTTCTGCTGATGATTTTACCATGAGTGTGCTTCTGAGAAAATTATGCTAAGAAGTGACCAGAAGTTGCATAGGCAGTTGCAGATCAGAAGATCACTGCATGCTTCACAGCATTTTCTGCAAAACCCATCCTGAAGGCAAGATGAAATAATGCCCTTGGTTAACAAGAAACTTTAACTTTTAGACTATGAAAAGTATATTTCAGTGCAATTGTTTGGTAACAAGATCAGCAAGTTTGTTTGTTGATTGATAATTGCAAAATTCACATCATCACAATTGGTCACAGTAAACAAGGACACCTTATCACAGTGCAACTGCAAAGGCAATATTTAAGCTTACTACAAATTCTCAGATAGTTCATGCTAATAATGCTCAAATAAACAGTTTATGTTTTCGGCATATAGTACAATTGGAATGCAACTATCCTGGCCACACACATCAGTAATTGGCAGTTATATCAAATGTCACCAAATTCTGTATTATCTGAAATGGATGGATTATGTTCATGGACCACAACTAAGATTTGGTGTATACCCAAACAGAACATTGCTTGGTATTGTGTGTATTTTTAGAAAAAGCAATATAGCAGCAATGATTAGGTACATGTACAAATAAGCGGCATAAGTCACACAACAAGAATATTTCATTAAAATTAAGTAAAAAAACAAAAAAAACGGTAAATTTGACCAGCCAGTTCTAGACAGTTACCTTGTCATTCCAATTCTAACTATATAGATAGAAGCAGTGTAATCTGCATAAACTGAGTCAGACTGCAGTCTAAACTATTGTGCTAGTGAGCAAATAAATCACTGCTAGCCTGCTACCCTGGTGAAAAAACAACACAAACCAGCAAAATGTCAAAGCTGACTAATACTGGTCAGTTCCCAGACAGTGCTGGCTTTATGCTGATCAACCGAATTAGCTGTGCTAGTAAATCATCTTAGTCAAGTTGATAAATGTAATGATTATGCTGGGATTAACTGGATCATGGTAGAACAACTAGTTCTCAAAAGCTGTCCATCAGAAACCAAGTTTTAATTTGATCCTTTTTTGTTTTTGCTAGGAACGCACCTCTATTCGTATCCAACACAGTAACCCAACGTTTGTTAGTTAGCTCACTTAACTACTCGACATTGACTGGATAACGTTAATGGTCAGTCACTTCGAGGATTCCAGCTAGCCAGGAAACCGGTTGTTTCTTTAACAAGAAAACGCGATGTTGCCATATCTTTATAGTTCCCAAACTTTTACCATACGTGCGAGGAAGCTGCGACCAACAGATGTGAGACAATGACATCTACCTGATCTCTAGCTATAGCTAAGTTACCTCTGTATTAAAACCACACGAGACTCAGTTAATTAAGATAACTATCTAGCTAGCTAGCTAGTTAACCTAGAAGCCAACAAAGCATTATATCTTTCAACGACTATTTCCGTCAGCACCCTTATTATAACTAGATTAAAACACTCCACATTGTATCATATAATGCAACACAAATGAGTGATAATAATGTTAATTTACACAAACTATATAGCCAAAGTTAACAACATTATCCAAACTTATTCAACTAGGACTAATGTCTAAACCAGGCAAGATTAGCCGGTTAGCAAACAATATGCTTGGTAGCTAGTTTGCCTAGTGAGGAAGGTTGGCTTTCTGTTATTTAGCTGGTAATTATGTAGAAATAGTAACGAATGAGTCCGTTGGAGAACAACTCCTAAAAAGGCGAAGCACTGACTCGTTGGTGAATTAACGTTAGATCATGGCAGATAGAAAGCATCACTCTGCTCCTTGGCCTACATTTGCTGGCTAGCCTGCTAACCAGTCTTTTCGGGCCAAAACAAGGCTTATTCCGAAACATAGCACATGCCCATCAACAACTTAATTTTCGTGTATGTCAAAGAATATTCAAGACTAAACAATGTAACGTTAACACTGTGCTAGCTGCATATTAGCTGCATGAATAGTCAACAAGAATAATCTTCGTGTAGCCAGGCTAGCTAGCCATCTAGCCAGAATGATAACCAACACTGGGGAAAAAACTAGCTAGCTAGGCTAGCTTAAATCATTTAGCGACGAACCTTCCTCTGACTCTTCCACCAGGGACAGACACAAAATATCCGATCTTTGTTGCTCCCTTTGTTTTAGTTATATTTTGCAATGTAAACCCTAAATTGAATCTTATTGATGAGAACAAATTGCGTATTTTCTATTTCAAAACAGATTTGTACCTAGCTATAACGTTTGTGGCTCAGGTCTGCTTGGCCAGTAATCAACGCATGCGCCGTTTTAGCAGCTCTTGACAAAACTTCCTGCTTTCAACACTAGTCAGTGAACTTTGCATTTAATCTAGACGCAGACAAGTGTAACGGTAGCGTCACTTACTTTAATAGCATCATTAACACCTTTGACGTGGCTGACAATATGCAAAGATCTATTTTCTCCCTGCAACCAAGGTGCAGCACAAACGTATTAGATTTGAAAATTAATGGCTGAATCCTCAAGACACACTCACTTAGGCTACATGTTATTTGTAAGTTTCAGTGCATGTCTTGAACATACACACAGTAGCCACTTAATCATGCTTGTGAACACAAATGCTGTTCCTCCAGACAACAAATAATTTGGCTGTAGCTCAGTATATAAAGTATGCAACCATGGCCAAGAAGTTTAATTGTTGTTCAACCAAGCATTAGAATGGGCAAAAACTTGTGATCAAAGTGACTTTGACCGGGGTATGATTGTTCATGCCAGATGTGGTGGTTCCAACATCTCAGAAACAGCTGGCCTCCAGGGATTTTTGCACTCTACAGGGTTTTCAGAGAATGGTGCTATAAACTAAAAACATCCAGTGTATGGAGGCTCTGCTGCTCTCCTTGTTGATGAGTGAGGTTGGAGGAGAATGGACTGACTAATTAAAGCTAACAGAAAGGCAACACAGCTCAAATGACAGCTGTTTACAACATTGGTGGTGTAAAACCAAACATTACAGTACAGACCTCGCAATTAAATAAAAAACCAGACCAATCCAAAACCAGTCTGCCATTCCCAACACTGCACACATGCACACGACAGCTTGTTTTACTGAAATAAAACCAGTTTCCTACCAATTTGCAATTAACCCTTCATCTACCTGTTGCATCCAACTGACGTAGAATTGCCTCGCTCTCTTTTTTAATGTCATGATGGATCTTCATTAATCTATATCATACTGGGAAAATAGTATGCATTATAGTCACAAAGTTTTAAGTATATACAGCATAAATCATTCTCTGCATTTTGAATATGACAGCAAACAATACCTGCCCCATTAGCAGAAGACTGTCCTAATCTTCTTAACCCACTGAGCCTCTTATAGACATCATAATACATTTTATTAATTTCAGTGATTAATACAAGAAATGTTGGTGCAACATTTTTACTTTATTACACCTACTTATTCATGCAATTATCAAATCGGCCAATTGTGCATACAATCATGTAGATACGGGTCAGGAGCTTCAGTTAATGTTCACATCAACCATAAGAATGGGGAAAAATGTGATTTGGTAAATGGTTGGAATTTATATAACACCTTTATTCAAAGCACTGTACAATTGATGCTTCTCATTCACCCATTCATACACACTCACAGACCAATTGGCTGCCATGCAAGGCACTGATCAGCTCATCAGGAGCATTTGGGGGTTAGGTGTCTTGCTCAGGGACACAGCCCAGGTGGGGGATCGAACCGGCAACCCTCTGACTGCCAGACGACTGCTCTTACTGCCTGAGCCATGTCGCCCCCAGTGGCTTTGACCGTGGAATGATTGTTGGTAGCAGACAGGGTGGTTTAAGTATCTCAGAAACTGCTGATCTCCTGGGATTTTCACGCACACAAGTCTCCAGAGTTTGCAAAGAATGGTGCTGAAAACTAAAAGAAATCCATTGAGCAGCAGTTCTGCAGACAGAAATACCTTGTTAATGAGAGACATCAGAGGAGAATGGCCAGACTGGTCAAAGCTGACAGGAAGGTGACAGTAAAGCAAATAACCACACAACGGTGGTATGCAGAAGAGCATGTCTGAACACACAACACGTCAAACCTCAAAGTGGATAGGCTCCAGCAGTAGAAGTCTAAAAAATAAGTCTAATAAATACCTAATACCTAAACTGCTCACTGAGTGTATATTCCTGTTGTAAACTACATACAGTATGAATAAGAAGTAAGTATGTTCATGAAAAGTCAACATTTATCATACATTTTTTATTGAACTGACCTTTTTAAAATAATTTTTGGATCATCATGAATGTGAAATGTTACTGTGGAAGAATTTGTGTGCTTGTTCACAAAATGAAAAAAAAGAAAAAAACATTTACAGTATATCTTCCAGGTGAATGTTTTATCTTAGCCAGCTGCCTTGATCTTGGACTGTTTTTCTGTGTTAGCACTGTATCAGAGATGAACGCTGTGTTGAGAATGGGAGATTTTGTGCACTGCTGGCAGTGAGCAATGTGCTAGACCTTGAGTTTTTCAACAGATACTGCAGGCATGAAGTATCTGCTGAGAGATTCATGAAGTCACAATCCACGTACACCTGCAGCACATGCATGCCATGCGCCATTAGACTGATATTTTATATTTTATTTGACAAAATACTTTGGATTTTATTTGGCTCATAAGTAACTTTAGTTATTCGGACACAGGCTGCATCGTTTGTGATACTTTAGAAAATGTGTATTAATCAAGTCAGGACCATGAACCAACGTGGATGGTCATACAATCAAATCAACAAGTCAACAAATCAACTAACGATAGTTGGGATGTTTACATAACTAAAGCTTAGGCCTATGTGTCAGTATCAGAGGAAAAGCACAACACAACAAATTCACTAAATGTATTGTTCACTGTGTTCTTATGCCTAATTCACTGAATGCATTTTTTTGCATTACATTACATTATTGGCATTTGGCAGAGGCTCTTATCCAGAGCGACGTAAAGTTGATTAGACTAAGCAGGAGACAGTCCTCCCCTGGAGCAATGCAGGCTAAGGGCCTTGCTCAAGGGCCCAATGGCTGTGTGGATCTTATTGTGGCTACACTGGGATTCGAACCACCAACCTTGCCTATCCCAATCATTTACCATTACCTTAACCACTACGCTACAAGCCGTCCCTTTTTACAATAAAATATGAATTAATGTATGAAAATCAGTAACTTTCTTTGCTTTTGTTTTATCTTTCAACTTATTAAAAAAAATTAACAGGATATTTCTATTTATTGCAGCTATTATTGTTATTATGAAGTACTCTAGTTGATCAAACTAAACGGACATATTTGGTCGCTTCCTCTTTGTTAAGCGATACAATTTATACTATATCATAAGGTTTTTAAAAACTGCCCGCTGGCTTAACATTGGTGGAACGCTGAGTTTCCAGTCCAGCGATTGAACAAATCTAATTCACGGTAACTGCAAGGAGAATTAGCAGCTTCCTTGGCTAATTTGAATGCAATGCGAGTGAAGTAAAACAAATAACAAGTTTAACAAATATTAATTGATGATTACGAGCAATGTAAGAATGAAGTTAGCTCACATTAACGTTACTGCGTTGAGCAAAACTGGAATCTAGATGTCTAGGAGGTAGAAAATATAGGTTGATAGACGTTTTTACATATAGACGGACTAGGATAACCCCAATACAGCTCAGGGTTTACCTGGATATAGCATGGCTACGTCCTAGTTGCTAGAAAACGTTCATCTTTCAAAAAATGTACAGGCTAACGTTAATATGTAGCTTGCTATCCTACCTTGCTATCGCGCTGTCGGGTGCAATGATTGCGATGGGCAACTGCTACTGGGAACAGGGTAGCAGTTTAGCGATTTTTTCAAAAAGCCAGTTTAGGCAGTTTTTTCCTTTTCCTCCTGGTCCTTTTTTATCCTTTCTTTTCTGCGAAAATATGATGACTGTATGTTTAAAACAGCACTTCATGTGTATTTTACTAGTTATGGATGTGATGCTTTAACTTGTGGAAGAACCTATGCACCTCTAAATCGCTTTGGATTAAAAGCGTCTGCCAAATGACTAAAATGTAAATGTAATGTAAATATACACTCACTGAGAACTTTATTAGCTACTTATTAGACTTATATTTTTTACTTATTGATGCTGTAGCCTATCCACTGGAGAGGTTTGATGCGTTGTGTGTTCAGAGACGCTCTTCTGCGTAACTGTCACCTTTCTGTCCGCTTTGAACAGTCTGGCCCTTCTCCACTGACCCCTCTCATGAACATTTTTGCCCAAAGAACTGCTGCTCACTGGATGTTTTTTGTTTTAAGCATTATTCTCTGCAAACTCTAGACTGCTGTGCGTGAAAATGTTTTAGACATTCAAACCACCCTGTCTGGCACCAACAATCATTCCAAGGTCAACGCCACGCTTTAATGCATTTAGTTGCTGCCACATCATTTCCTGATTAAATATTTGCATTAACAAGCTGGTTTACCTAAAAGTGCTCAGTGAGTGTATGCATATATGTGATATTGTGGACTCCAGAATTATTGGCACAATTGATAAATATGCACAAACAGTGCTGTAAAACTAAAAAATGACATAAGCTTTATTTACTGGAAAATAAGGACTGAATGACCAAAACCTCAGCCCAAATGTGAAAGTTTATGCAGTGTGGCAGAGTTCTTTCTTTTATTCTTTTTTTATTTCTGGAAAAGTATGGACAACAAAAATTTCTCTCTCTCTCTCTCTCTCTCTCTCTCTCTCTCTCTCTCTCTCTCTCTCTCTCTCTCTCTCTCTCTCTCTCTCTCTCTCTCTCTCTCTCTCTCTCTCTCGAAACCTGGATACTTTGTCCAAACATAAAGCAGCTTTGGCTGAGCTATTCTGAAACAATTCCCTATAATGACTCCCTGTAGGCATGTGATAACAAATTCCCTTTCTGTCTCAGGATGGATATTCCCTCAGTTCTGCTAAAATGACAAATCAGCTTGGTTATCCATCAGGATTAGTGTTTTCACAGAGTACACGCTTGGATCGTTAGTTAGCTGCATCATGGCCAGGGGCAACATTGAATATCCTAAATCTGATCACTATTTATCTGTATACATAACAGGGCAGTCCAATGTAATTGCTTTTGGCCTGTTCTTGCATAAGTACCGTTTTAGGAAGGGGTTCTCTCCATTATATATTTTATCAATTTCATTACAATGGCAAATATTTTCTAACAGAGCAGGTGCTTCTTTTTGAAGGAGAGCTGGTTTATCCACATTTAGAGCTTCCTGGTCAAGCCTTTTCTAAGTGTAACAATTCAACAACTTCTTCAATGCTTATAGACCAACCCAAGTCCCCGTATTGATTAATGTATCTTTAATACATAATGCATCATATCATTCAGGAGTATAAAACGTGATATTGTCAATTCTGCTTGACTTTTTAAGCATACATTGCAGTCAGACTCAGTTTTTATTGAACTGGGCTTGAATGTACAGGGTGAAAAAAAGCAGGGAAATTGGTCTTTAGAAAAGGTGGCCCAGATATATCAATTACTTGTGAAAAATTAAAGCAAATCTGTTTCTATGGCTAGAGTTATCACCCCAGCCCATCCGTCAATCATAATGATGCATAATTAAAATTATTACTAAAAAGGAAAAATCCAATTGTTAAAAAAAAACACTCGATTCCAATGTACAAAAGTAAAAGACAGTTTTTTGAGGGAAAAGTGCTGTTGTTTTTTAATCAATATACTAAAAACCTGGCATGTCCGTTCTATTCAGACGTAAAATCAGAACCAATTATGAGTAAAGTAAAAACAATCACATAAATCAGTGAAGCAGAAAGAAAGAATAAGGCTCTAATTGCACTTCACAGGCATTCTTCATTTGGCATCAATATGGCACTGATTGCACGGAAAAAGTCTTAGCAAGCATTAGATGTCTATTTCATAATGGGTGAACCCAGAGCATCGCGGCTATTTAATGTGAATTATGTTTGGATTACTGAATCAGTTATTGTGTGGAGCTGCTAATCCTTTTGCCGCAGTCTTTATATCTGGACATCATTAAGGAAAGTATCTAAGTTCTAAATTAAAGGCTTTATAGAAAACATAATATACAGGATTTACAATTAAATACAAATATGGATGCATTAAACCAATTTGTTAAATGGAAGTGTATTACATGAATAACTTTACATTTAGCCTTATAATAGTCTACAGTTGGCCACTGTGTTCTCCAGTATGTGCAACCATCTGCATCCTCTTTTCTGAAAGGTATACATAATTCTTGCACATTATATTTGCATTATAACTCATTATTAATGCTACTGCAGTAGTCCTTTATATCACAGCATTTGTTTCTAGAAAGTATTACTTTGAGTATTGTAATCAGCAAATAATAATCCCAATGTTCTGATTGTTATACAGAATATCTGGCTCTGTGCATTTGAACACTGAAGAGAAATTGTTTCCTGTCAAGTCCCGCAAACCTCCAGCATCCGGTTAGTGGGAGCTAAGTTTAGACTTCGGGCATATTTACAGCCTCAAGACTTGCTGAGTTCACAACAATTGAAGAAGCAAGGGCACAGCAGCTCATACTGGTGAAATTTTTTGGTGGTGAAGAATATTGCAAGATTTATCAGTTTATGCCTTCAGCCATCAATAACACAATGAGACAAAAAAATGAATTTTGAAAATTTGAAATGTCGAACAGGAAAAATACTTCCTGAACTAGCACCTTAGTTCTTCTCCAACCAATGTGAATGTAGGGGAGCAGTAGACCTAACAATGTACTCACTTATTGTTGCTGTAATATGTAATATGTTGTAATATTTAGCTTCAACTCTATCTTATTGTAGTTTCATAAATATAGTACACAATGATCAAAAACAGAAGATGTTTTCATATCAGCCACCTCAAGTTTACCAAGAACAAAACTAGCTTCTGTTAGCATCATTCATGAATGTGTAGCGCTAAGGCTGTAAACTAACCCTATTCAAAAGCTTATTCACTGGAGCGTATAGCTGGTTCAGGTATGTGTGGGCACCTCCTTAATATAGGTAAAACCTCAAAGATAGGTAGCTAGTAAACTACACTCTGATTACTGCAGTTGGTTTGAATGCAACATTGGTATTTCCCCCTGACTTGCCTGTATGGATGGCATACGCTGTGTTATGTATGTGAAAATAGGCTATTCAATGTATTACATGTTATGTCAGATTGCATTTATAGAAATAAATGAATTCATAGTACTTGTCACACAAGTGGATAAACATGATTGTGTAATAAGAAAAAACGTATATAGCTTAAAAATCTTATGTTGTGCTTATTAAGCAAAATAGTTCTTTTGATATTTTTTGTCACATGGGGTATTCTTTATACTTTATCAATAAAAAAACATTTTGAAAAACCTGTCTGTAAATTAGCTGTGATTACATTATTTGTCATAATAAAATAGAAAAATTAACTGTGACTTAATCCGCTGAGAAAAAACTTCTGTTCCTGAAAGTCATAATACAAAAAATGTTTACGTTTGTGTCCACATTAAAAATATAAAATATCATTTTGATAAAAGGAAAGGATTTTTTTCCCTAATCAACTGTGGTACTTCCTCTTAATTGTTATAACAGCTTTGGCTGAGACAATTAGGCATATTATTAACACAATAAAATACACCATGCATGTACAGTTTGTATACATTTCCCAGTGAACTCTCAATTCAGTGAAGTGTGTCTGAAAACATTTCATAAAATGTGGCACTGCAAAATTCATTAGCACATCAAATTTATTTCTGCACATCTTATTAGATTTTTATTCCTTTGTGTACAAGAAAGTGTATTTAGACACTGTTGTTAAGTGCTCGATAAGTCCGCGTCTTTAAGTTCTTTCATAAATGGCCAGTGCATTTTGCACTTGAGTCGGGTGACTAGAAGGGAACAGAGGTTTACCTACTTAAGAGACTGTTCAGTATAACCGCTGGTATCAAACTAAATCCCCATCATTCTTGTCTGCGCATGGCAGCTTCAGTAATAGTTCTAAGAACTGTACCAGGCATGTAGTACAATCTTAGAGGAGGCTGGGGCTCAGTGTTAAGAGGTTCTTATTTTCAGCCTCAGATAATCCAGCTTGTCAGGTTGCTCTTCTTGACAGAACCCTCTTAGAAGTCATACTTTAAAATTGGAGTGCCTTGCATAAAATGCCATGAGAAAGGTCAATCACTCCAAATAAAAGCTCCTCTATATTTGATGTGCTTGTTCCCCTCCCTCTACCCGACGCCTCCAGGCTACACAGAACTAACTGGGTCGCTGTGGCTGGGATGTGATCTCTTTTACGGCATCAAGCAGTCTTTATGTCATTAGCACATGACCCTGAGCCTCTGTGAAAAAAATTCTGCTGAAATTCTGCGAGGACAATTAATTGATTCGGTTCGGGGACCAACAGAGGCCTATCCGTTTCCCTGATTCCAACCTTTATCAAAAAGCGGAGATGGTTTAAATCTTCAGGAAGCACAGAGGAGAAATGTCTCCAACCATATGTTCCAGCATCCACTAAACAAGTTTTTCACTTAATTAAAAGTAACCTGGGACTAATCTCAGCACTTCGTTCTAACACTTATTATTTTAGTATATGAAATAACATTAACAAGCTAAGACATATTTGAAAATTGACCCTGAGGAAGAGGGTATATTTGTACACAACAAAACAAATCACACAGATGGCCTCCATATTTTATTTTTACCTGTCAATTTATTGCTTTTTATTAGCTTTTTATTGGTGAAAATGCTCAGCGGCTAGTGACTTTGGAAAACCACTAGCCACAGTGGGGGGTGAGACAAAAAGTTCATATCGAGCCCTGATTGTATTGCATTTACTGTCACATTTAACTGCACACCAGTTGTCAAATACGAACTGTCATTTTGATATTTGCAAATATTAACAAGAATAGTTCCGCAAAGCTATAATACATGCAAAATGTGAGGATAGTAGCCAATAATGCGTAAGTAATTAAAACCCTAGAGAGTAAATGGAATGCAACTGCTAACAAGGTGAATAACACTTGTTGTCTTTTCACAAACTTAATTAAGTATCATGTGTTTTTTCATTTCAACAATCTCTGCCGCTTTTGGGTTATGACAGTAGTGATTATGTAGCGTGAAATATCAGAGCAGCTGCTCGATTGCAGAGAAGTCCGCTGACAATTACTATCATTCTTCATAGCTCATTTCCCACAGAATGAAGGGAGAAACCGCACACAAGCTCTCTGTTATTAATAGAGGCATTTCATATGGAAATTAGATACTAATTTTACCAGAACGCGCAATTTTTATTCCGGATATTTTAAAATGGCATGCGGAGTTGTTGAATTTATTTTACCCCTGTAACGCTTGGCAGGGAAATTAATTATATGCCAGCAGATATATTCAAATATTTAAGACCATTTTGATTGATTGATAGATTTTTTTTATTAGATAGGGACATTTTCAGAAAACCCCTTATACTTTATTGTTTGTTATTTCTACATGCATATGAATCACCACATACAGTACTGTACGTCCACTCACTAGGCTTTGTAGGTGGTTAATGGCAAATGAGGAATTTTGTTTTCATGCCATAATAATGGTTCAATAGGATGTGGTCTGAGAATTCGGCTGGAGAGTGTGAAGGGCCGCTGTCTTTGTGTTAAATGGTCATTTTGACAGCAATTATAGAATTAACACAAATAATGACAAACTTTCAAAGGGCAGGTCTGTTTTTTTAATAGGCTTAAGTGACACAAGCTTATGTTTATAAATTACACAAATTGTTCATTAACATAAGAGTACAAATAAATTAGCATAACAGGAATATGCTGTTCGATTTCTCCTTTAATAAACTGGATTTTACCACCTCTTACCATCAAACCACTTAACATATTATGAATCCCCCAATCCACCCCCCCGCAACAAACTTGTCAGAAGAAGGCCTTGATGTCAGAGGGAGAGAAATAAAACCCAGTAATTCAGTGATGTGTCAGGTGTATGCTTCATTTATTTATCAGCCAGATAACACTGCTCCCTTCTGTCCTCCCTCACAAGCCTGTTCACCATTCACGTTTGTGTTCATAGCTCACATACATGTTCACAGCTCACATGCGTGTTTATAGCTCACATACATGTTCACAGCTCACATACATGTTCACAGCTCACACGTGTGTTCACAGCTCACATACATGTTCACAGCTCACACGTGTTCATAGCTCACATGCATGTTCACAGCTCACGTGTCTATAGCTCACATGCATGTTCACAGCTCACGTGTGTTCATAGCTCACATGCATGTTCACAGCTCACGTGTGTTCATAGCTCACATACATGTTCACAGCTCACATGTGTGTTCATAGCTCACATACATGTTCACAGCCCACACGTGTTCATAGCTCACATACATGTTCACAGCTCACATGTGTGTTCATAGCTCACGTGTTCATAGCTCACATGCATGTTCACAGCTCACGTGTGTTCATAGCTCTCATACATGTTCACAGCTCACATGTATTCATAGCTCGCATACATGTTCACAGCTCACACGTGTTCATAGCTCACATGCATGTTCAGAGCTCAAACGTGTTCGTAACTCGCATGTTCACAGCTCACGTGTGTTCATAGCTCACATACATGTTCACAGCTCACACACATGTTCATAGCTCACATACATGTTTAGGACTCACATGCATACTCATAGCTCTCATACATGTACATACAGTAGCTTACACATGTGTTCATACCACATATGCATGTTCACAGCTCACACATGTGCTCATACATCATGTACATGTTCCCGGCGCACACGTGTATGTGTGTGCATGTGTGGCGGTAGTGGCATTGGGCACCGCCCTCCTTGAGCTCACGGGTCACATGCTTGCTCCCGGCTGAGCTGGTTGCTCCCTTGAGGCTCCCCCTCTTAATCTCACTCTCTGACAAGGGGCTTGAGAAGCCATCATTTATTTATGTCTAAATTTGGGCTTTTCTGGAGATGGAAGCAGCAGGAAAGATGCACAGACATTGAAGGTATTACAAGTCTCCCTGAGGTTAAATCCCTCCACCCTTGTGTGTCTCCATCTTGACAATGATTAGTATGAAACAAGGCTGGGAAAATTAGTCTAAGTTAATCTATTTCAAGCAGGGCTACTGTATATAAAGCACACACTACCCTATATGCAAACAAACTCAACGTATAACTTCTCATTTTTGGTTATAATAAAGGAACATGTCAGGGATTGGAGTGGCAGGTAAATGTGCATGATTCGGTGTGAGGCAAAGATAAAATTATGGTAGTCAAATATTATTCAGAACAGCGCAACTCCCTAGAACAAGAGAAAATGGTAATCATGTCTTTTCCCACTGGATAGAGGAATATAGATCCAACTGACATACTCAAAAGTGTGAGGTAAAAATAAGCGTGCAGACTTCTTTCTGCAAATGAGGTCTGATGTCAGTACTGTGTTTACACGTTCTGTAATTAGGCTCTATTTTTGCACTAATGTAACTATATTCGTTACCAATGTGCAAAGCCACTTTGCTCTAAACCCAAATGCGTTTATTAAAAATAATGTTTACACTTCTCTGGCTATTTCATATCAGAATACCTTCTGTAACGGAGGAAGCGTCTTACAGTATGCTTGAATATGTTCTGGTCACTGCGATTGCGACACACACAGACAGCAGGGCCGGTGAGGATGTGTTCGTACAAAACTGCTCTGTGAGCGATTGCTGATTCCCCTCAAAGATAAAGTGCTGGTGTGTCCGAGAGACTGAAAAACGAGGCCAAGGAGAGCGATGTCTGTGACCGGGCAGAGAGATTAGGAAGGTCGCTGTGTGTGGGGGAGATCAGGAGCAGGGGTGTTGGGATGCTCGTGCTTTCTGAGGAGTTTTAAGGAGGAATGAAGGACATGGGAGAAGTGAAAGTCGGTGAGACCGGGAAAACAACCTCGCAACGTAGAGCTCCTCAGCCCAGCGAGACTGCAAAAGACAGAGGAGGAGTCTTTATATGCTCGGCTATCCGATTGATTGGGAGATTTGCAAATGAGATAATCTGTGGCACATCTTAATTATCTCTATATTGCCGTGTGGTCATTTTAAGGACACGCTTATCTCTTGCTGGAGCAGTAATTTGGTTTGCATAAACAACCAACCTCCATCCATCCATCCACCCATCTACACATACATACATACATACATACATACATACATACACACACACACACACACACGCACACACACACACATACTATCTGGCCTCTATTGAGATGACAGTATTACCGGGTGCATGCACACCAACACAATGGCTCAAGGCACAGAGCCAAAAAAAGTAGAAACTATGAAGGCTTGTTGTGGCTGGTCATAATGCTGGTCTAGCTGGGTATGACCTGGTCAACCAGCCAGTGCTGGTAGCTGGACACTGTTTCAAAACCTAGCTTGAGCAGTTTTTTCCAGAAGGGTAAACCTTTAAAACATCAAATGTATGAGTCTTTTTCTTTCATATGTGTCTACAGCAGGCCCAGTTCTTACCTGCACTATCCTGATACTGCAAGAGAAATATAATCACGTCTGTACCAACAGCAGACCCTATTACTCATGTCCTTCACAAACGTTGTTGGCTGCTAACGTTAGCTAATAAACAACAGATGCTCATCGGCAGCCATACAGAGAAACACTGGGATGATTTTACAAACATGAAATGTTAAATCCGACCTTGCCTGTTGTAAAACTAGTTGGCTAGCTAGCTAGTTTTGGTGGTAACATTATAGTAAAAGGGTTTCCAATAATGCTAGCTAGCTAGTTTGCACTGGTTATTCATGTTAATGATGTTGGCTAGCTAATGTTAGCTATAATGTTAGGGGGGCTGCTGACATCTAAGATTAACATTACAATAGCTAGCTAGCATATGAATCATGTGAATAAAACAATTTTGTTCAGTTTTCATAAATTACTTTTATTTTCCAATATTGACTTTACGTGTTTGTACCTTGGTTAAATGACACAGGAAACACTGCCTGCTATTCACATTCCTCCTGTCTGCCTGTAGCTGTTTATAAGGTAAATGTGTGTGACTATGTTAACATGACTGCATGCATGTGTGTGTGTATGTACCTATTCATTTTAATGTCAACACAATTGTGTTTTTGTGTGTAATTTTGTTCCTTTGTATGCTTTGCTTGTGTGTGGCTCTGTAGGAAAGTGTATGTGTACGCATTTATCAATATTTTCGGAAATTACATTACATTACAAGGTATTTAGCAATCACTCTTATCCAGTGCGACGTACAATGAAGTGCAGATCAAACACAAGTACAAGTGTGAAGAGGACCTGAGAGGACAGTACGGTTCCGAGTCCTAGTGTGACCATACAGATACAATCGGAACCCTTGAAGAACACATAAACTTACAAACTAGCTTACCACAGTTTGCAGCTAGAATACCCTGAGTACAACAATACAATAGCTAATACAAAACACAACAATATCTATATAACTATATACGTGCCATTATAGTCTAATAAGGCTAATCATGGTGGCGAGTTAGGGAGGGAAAGGTGCAGCCTGAAGAGATGAGTCTTCAGTCTGCGTTTAAAAGAGGTCAGAGACTCTGCCGTTCTGACATCCACCGGGAGGTCATCCACTACCGTGGGGCCAGGACAGACAGCAGTCGTGAGCAAGAAGTGCAGGTGTGGCGAAGGGGAGGCGCCAGACGGCACAAAGTTTTACATTTGATGCGAGACATAACAGGCAGCCAGTGGAGGTCACTGAGTAGGGGGGTGACATGTGAATGTCTGGGAACATTGAATGCCAGACGGGCTGCAGCATTCTGGATCAGTTGTAGGGGTCTGATGGCAGATTGGAGTAGGTGGTAAGGAAGGGTCGGATTCTCCGGATATTGTACAGGAAGAACCTGCATGCCCGGGAAATCCGTGTGCTAACAACATTCTCCACATTCATGAAACATGCGTAGACACAGCTTTTTTTTCGTATCATGTGTGTATGTTGATAAATACCAAATAATCGTAAATCAAAGGCGCGCACGCAAAATTTGTGATAGCATGAACTGTATAAAATGAATAGTGCATTTTTTTGTTATTTAAATATCTTGGTACATACTGGTATTTATGATCACGTCTATCTTAACAAGTGCTCCAGGACGTGTAGAATTTTTCATATTTAAAAAGAAATAAAGGCCCGCCATATTTAAAAATACATGGGATCAATTCCGACATAAATTTCACCACATGCAGTACCATGTAATTCCAATGGAGGGAGGAAGGGTGAAAGTGATGTAGGATTAGATGCCATGCATTTGTAAATACGGCAGGTGATCTTAATTCTTTTTTTTTTATGAAAAATTCACGTCATAGCAGAATGAACAAATTAGCAGCTTCCGACTGGGAAAAAGAGTTCACGTCATCCTCTGACATTAAACGTGAGGCAAAAAACAAAACAAAACAAGTGCTTCAGCCACATGTCATACCACTTTCATATCATGATGTTTGCAGGTGTACCTCGAACTTGAACTCACCGTTATAGTTCGTTGTTTTGTAGGCGTGCTAGGCTGTGCCATGCCCCATAGTATACTTGTTTTATGGAATTTATATTCAACTCCACTTAAGAATGAATTAATCAGGATGAAACATCACCTATTTTGATGTTGAATCCTGTTGCGTTTTTATATGATATGAATAATTATAATATCCAATTGGCATATTTTTTGCCACTCTGAATAAAATATTATATACATATAAATTATATAAATGAAATATATATATATAATTAAATATGAATTAATGGAATAATAAAGTAACAAAACATGCTTTACAACCATGCTCTTTCATTTCAGCACACTATACAATCAGCTGAGACCACCCATGAAGTTTGTCCAGCTCCTATGAAAAATTTACATCCGAAAACTAAAACCCCACTTTATTTGTGGGAAGACATTTCCGATGGATTTACAGTGAATTTCGTTCTGCTCACATTTGATAAATGAAGCCCAGTGTATGTTCTTGTGTACAGTAAGTGTGTATGTTTTTTCACTATTGCATGTTTTCACAGTTCAAGAACCTTTTCTGCTGTCCTATGTCTGCAGATCCTCTTAAGAGACAACTCTGTTGTAATCTGGAATCATCACATTTCTCTCATATCTGCACAGAGGTGGGTTGGCACAGATGTTCATTTTAATTTAATTTTTTAGTTAATTTTACTATGACCACTCCAAAGCAAGATATCAGCTGGCAGCAGGACTATAATTAAAAATAGTTATCCTTCTCCTGAACCAAACCCTAACCATAACATAACATCTCAGTATCATCACGGCTAATTGTATGATGTAAGTACATTTATATAATGAGATTCTTACAAGTCGGGTACAAACTAATACAATCAGAAAGGAAAGAGATCTTTTATGACTGCAGGATGATGAAACTGCCAAGACACATGCCTTTAACAAAATAATTTCCTAAATGTTAATCATTCAATAAACTGTCAGTTTTCCTGGGACTGTGTTTAAATTTCCATATCTGTTAAATAAAACAGTTGTTTTCAGATTTAGAGGGTTTTTAAGAGGCTATTTCCCCATTATATTTATCAGCGTGGTAACTCCATTATATTTAGGGGCAGGTGAATATGAGTTGAAATGTGAGAACATTTTGTATTGATGCAGTGTTGGCAGTCAGTGTTACCTGGAGTCTTTTTGGGGTAAATTATCGATGTCATTTCTGCGCGCACAGGAATAATTTCCAATAAGGTGTTGGCTTCATGTGGGGACTGGGGCTGTGAAACTAGCATCCTGACAGCAACATCCACCAAAGCTTCTAATTGCCTTCTGTGCAAATGTCCTTTTCCTCACCTAATGAAGTTACTAAAGATGGGCATGCCAGGTGTGTGTGTGTGTGTGTGTGTGTGTATGAGAGAGAGAGAGAGAAAGAGAGAGAAACCTAGTTATGATTGTCTTATTCTGAATAATAAAACAAGCTACAGTATATTGAGTTGTTTCACTATTCATTCCATGCCCTGTACTGCAAAGATAAAAACACATTATGAATGAAAAAATATGTTACTCACTTTTTATTTTACCAGTGTGGCAGTGACATACACTTAATTTGATCTGTGGATCAGCAAGCATTAATTAATCCACATTAACAATTTTTATATTCAACCCCATAAGTCACACTGGGTTTATTTGCTTTCATTCCTTTTTCCAGGGTGAAATTTTCAGTCAGTATGGTCACAGGATATACCGTTTGAAAGTGTTAGATGTTCTCATGGTTCTATCTGTATAACCCATTTTATGATGCCGTTACTTTAGCGACAACAGTTTCTTATTTTGTAACATGGCAAAACAAGCACCTCACCTAGGCTTGCATAAAACACAAATTTTTTCACCTGCTGAGACCATTACGCTCCAAGAAAAATCATTTTGTGTATGTCATTTTTATGCCTGCATAAAAAAAAAGGGGGGGGGGGGGTAAGAAGAACAAATCCAAATATATAGCTTTCCAGGAATGTGGACTTTCTAATTGTGGACGAAGAGCATAACGCACACTGACAAGCAGTCCTGTGTGTTTTGTTGCTATGAACGATTGAGAATGTTTATTTTGAAAATGTATTATTTCAATTTTCTCTCTTTGTGTTGTTTGTTTCTGGAGGAAAACAAAACTCAATATGCAACATAATGAAACCCAGAAGACCACAACAAATCTTTGTGTAACAGAGACTTTCTCTTTCACTTTTTCTGAAGCATAGAGAGGACTTTAACTGGGGTAAAAGCAATAAACAATCAAATTGCAACTTCAATCGAAAAAAGCGCTTTCTGTAGCCTGACAATCTGATGAGAGCCATTATTAACACTGGCCCTGTCCTGACAATGCTATTTTCTGGAAGGTAATTGCAGATTCAGATCTCTGAGAGGGGCCGGCCTGGAGTAAATGCCAGCTCTTTAATTATTGTCTCCCCCTTCGTCTCCTCCATTGAGCTGCAGAGATGCCTATCGCTCTGTGGGATTCCTGGGAAAATGACTCTAATGGGAAATGACCAGTGTCCGGGAAACAAGCTCAGATTAGAAGTGACAATTCTAATTGACTGCAGCAGAATTCCCTGGACACATGACTGGGAAAAGTCACTTTTGAGTAAACATAATTGGATTGATTTGACTGTAAACGTGAAATGCTGAGCGACTCCCTTCCCCCTCAGTGACTTCCTGTTCGGTCCTGGTTCATTGACCTCACCTCAGTCCTCAATGTTTAAAAGTAAAAAAGTTATTTTGCGGTTTACCTTTTGAAGTATAGATTTTTTACAAACATGTTCAAGCTCAATTACAAGTATATTGCTATGTGCAGTTGTACAGTTTATCTATCATCTAAGTTTAAAATAAAATGAATAAAAACTCTTCAGTGAACATACACTCTTCAGTGATCTATCCAAGAAATGCTCAATTACAGTCCAAGCTCTTGCTGAAACCCAGTCAACATTGACTCTGCTAGGGGCTGTTCAGTCTCTGTACACACGCTGAAAAATGCAATGAACATTTTGCTAAACAGTTAATTCATACTTTTAACATTTTAGTAAAAACTGGTCTTTAAATCAGGTCATGGTAATTGTCAGCATATTTCTATTTTACACATGAAAGCACTTGGGTTATGACCAATATTCCAATATTAGGTGTGTAATATCACAACATATTGTATATATCTAGCCTATAGCAGTGTTTAAGACAGTAATATTTCCAAATAGCTCCAAGGCATGACATTGACCCGGGGTGATTACATGAAAATGGTAACTGAATACCATGGTATTCAGATACCCTAGGACACAAGCCTATGTGGGGAACGATGCATACATACATAATTTGGGACAAACTGAACGTTTTGCCAGATTAATGTGATTTTAGATAAGCGTTTGAAGTACTATAATGGGTGTTTATTAGGACAGTAGCCTACAGAGGTGGATAAAATATCCGTAATACAACTGAATTTAAGTTAAATACTACCTCTATCAATAAGTTAGGGGGTGGCAATTGCTATACCCTAGAACCCCAAATGATGTACCTGGTGTATCTCATTAGTTGAGATGGTGCATGATTCACTGCTAAAGATACTGCAAACCCTAATTGATTGGCCATCAAACTGTAAGCCTATTTTGTTTAGTTGAAGGTTGTTAGGTAATCAGTCACTGTATGCAGTGCCTTTGTCAGAGAAGTAACTAATTTCTCTCACTTCTGAGGCAGTATTCAACTCATGGGTCTGCAAGAGGCCACCTCAACATCCTGTCCTCTGGTACAGAGGGTGGCATGACACCTGCTATCGCATGTCCTCTTGAGGCTGCCACTCTTGCTCATCTTGTGGTCACCTCAATGCCCTTCCCAGAAGACCCTCCAGATGCCCTTTGTTGTCCTGCCATTCCATTGACGTATGTGATGTCCGTACCTTCCTGTCCTGTGGTGCTCTCTGGGCTTCCTAATTCCCCCCAGGCCTCCACCACTCTGCAGCTAGAGTTGGTTCCTGTTTCTTCCCAGGCAGCCAGGGCTCATGGACTCATGTAGCGTTGGCTCAGGAGGTAAGATCAGTCAGAGGGTTGCCGGTTCAATCCCTGGGTGCGTCGAAGTGTCCCTGAGCACCTAACCTCCAGCTGTGTGTGACTGTGAATGGGTGAATGAGAAGCATCAATTGTACAGCGCTTTGGATAAAGATGCTATATAAATGCAGACAATGCAGGTGTATAGAAAGTACTGTAATTTCTACATGGTGAAACAGGATTGTATATCCTCAAATTACAGCTGAAGATGTGCACTTTAACCGCATGTGACTTGTTTGATATTAAAAATTGTGGAGTACAAAGCCAAATCAAGAACAAATATGTATGGAGCTCACTGTATATGCAGAAAAACAATATGGCAGATAAACGTCTGTTTAATGTGTTACCTACAGCAGATCACAATGGTCTCCATTCCTGCTAAGCACACCACAGTAATATATTGTGTGGTGCATGTGCCCTTTGAAATCCTGAGATTCTGCTGTTTTAGGATGAGCAGCAGAATCTAATATTGTCTGTCAGTGAGAACTAATACGGTGCTCTTTTTCAACTGTCCTCCCATTACTTGACATTCTATCTCAGGAGCGAATATTTCTGATCCCCAAACTTGAACAAATGTTGAAATGGCAAAATAATAACAACATTTGTCTTCTGTCAGGAGATATTGACATAACATTACTAGTACAAAATTGCTTTGTGTTGTGAAGTGTGTCTTGAAGATAACTCTAGCTTATGAGACTTCAGGCTCCTGTGACTAAAATCTCTTTGAAGGTTGGCGGGTGACTTGAAAGCACCAAACAGGAAAGAGTGATGATCTGACGAGGTGGTGGCTGAAGGAGGTACCATAGCGATGCTTTAAAAGTGCATCTACTGGAATTCTGATAGAATTATGCCACAAAACCTTTGTTAGCCAGTGGAAATGTCAAATTCTTCCAATCCCAAAAATCCCAAGTAGTGTTGAACTTTAATTTATAATCACAAAAGATATTTTAAGTGAAATGTAACATAAGCCTGCTCTGCATCGCATTGAAGTCAGAGGTAATATACTTATTTAACACTTTTCTTGAGCATGCTTTATTTCCAACATGCCCATGTGTCCTAGTTCAGACCACATATCTTGTATCCCTCATTCAACATAGATTGTCCACAAACTGTGTCGGTACACAATTTTACTAGTGTGATTAATTAATTAATTGAGGGATCCTGCATTCGAATGCATATTGTAGAGTGTAGAGTATTCATGTGTTGTGATATCATTCATGTACGCCTACTGTATGTTATTCTGCCAATAAAAGTGCGATTAGAAGCAGATATATGCAGTATGTAGATATATGGGCCAATACATTTGTCCAAAAGTATTTGACCAATCAAAGTCATGGATAACTACTGTGCATACACAGTCACTCAATGATATCACTTTGATTATCACTGTAGGAATACATTTTACATTGTTGTATGTAATGTATTGCACTGGTCCAATTTATCTCTTTTCTGCTGAATTTATCAAAATATGAATATGCTGCCATGTTAATGCTATGCTAATAATGGGGCATAAATAAGAAAGTCTTGTTCTGTACAAAATGAATATAAACTGTTTATAGGGCTGTAGCATGTTGTAAAATAGGAACAGTGGCTAACCTGCCAACTATCTTACCTCCATGTGTAATGAGACAGATAGTTCAAGAGGCAAAAGGTCCTCGGTCTCCAAACCATCTCCAAAGCAACCTGGCATCTTGGGGTTAGAAGTGTCCAAAGCTACAGTTCAAGTACATGACAATGCCTTTATGGCCGAGTTGCAAGAATGAATCCTCTTTTGAAGTGAATTCACCAAAAAAGCTGTCTTAAATTTGTCAAACTACATCTGACTTGGAACTATTGTGGTTTTGTGGTCAGATTTTTCTAAAATGAGGCTTTTAGGACATGCACATCCCCATTATATTTGGCATACAATGAATGCAGGTCATTCATCCCTTTGGTGATGGATGTTTTGAGGTTGTTTTGTATCCAGAAGCCCTGGGGCCTTTGCTAAAATATATGGAACCAGTTTTCTGCATTTTATGTCCATAAAATTTAATCAAATTACATTTGAATAAAAAAATATTTCCAAACACAGCCATTGATGCTACCCATTCCAATGAGGTAACACGTTTCAGAATGTATTTTTCAAGATTAATATTAGTACAAAGTTATGTCAGTGAAAGCAGCACATTGTTTTAATGGCAAGGCTGTTTCACAGGGGAAAGAAAATGCCTTAAAATAAGAATTAGTACTGTTTACCCACATCCAAAGGTCAACACTCTCCTCTTGTTTAATAGGCATTTACTGACCTTGTCACTCATATTCAGTCTCACCCCTTGTACAGTTTGCGGAGAAATGAATTAAGATTCAAGCCCTCGGTAATGGGAAATGCTTTTAATTTTCTCCTGACATTCAGATGTTGTGCCTCATAGGCATTTGTTGGCGTGATATGCGGCACGCTCGTTCCCCTCCGAGTACCTCTGGTGTTCACTTAAACACTTCAATCGCAGGAAAAGAACAAAGGCGCTGTTAAACTAATCAAGTGGAGACACAAGAGATGAAACTTGCCCGTGTTTAGCGCTTTTTCCCTGTTATAGCCCTTGCTTTTCCATAACCCCATTAAAGGTGAACAAAATACACAGGGGAGTTTAGCAGAGTCAATTGTCTGCAACATATTCCAACAAAGCAATGGTCTACATCAAATAGACTGTATTAAAATAATACAAGAGTTTTACAGCTGTTCCGAGAATTCATTTTCCCCACAATGCTTAATGACGACTGTAAGTGTGACTATATTTTTGAATTACAGTATTTTGGTTTCCAAACCATGGTTTAAGTCCAAGTGTTGCCAGAAGCAGCATATTATATTTTATTTTCAAGGTACAAAAGATAAATACTTTGCTGGGGCATTTTTAGTTTGTTGTATTTTAAGGAGGCTAGGCTGAAGATCCTTTTTTTATTGGATTGTGTTTCTATTTTTCTGAGATGCATGTTGCTTGCTTATTATTTACCTTTTTTGTATCTTCTTTTGTTTGTGCTGTTACACAAATCCAAAAAAAGAATCATAAATTGAAAATGTCAATGGAATATCCAAACCCTCCTTAAAATGTGTACAATGGTGTCGATTCCTTTCTTCCTCCTTTTTTTCATCTTTTCATCTCTTCGGTAGAGTTTAACACTCATCATCATCCATAAATTCTATTCTTGAGGCTTACCAGAGGCTTTGCATGTTCCGGTGAACCATCAGAGATTATTCTGGCATAGTCTTCTCTTCATGGGCCTCATCTATACCTACATCCCAGGGAGTGTTCTTGGTCTGTTTTACTGGTTGAAAAGGGTTTTTTCTTCACAATTGAAAGAATTATTCGGCCATCCACTACAATGGTCTTTCATGGTCTTACCACAGTGGTCCTTACTCCTGGTCCTGGAGAGCTGCAGAGTGTGCTGGCTTTTCATGTTACTCGGCACTTAATTGGTCAATAAAAGCAGTTAATTATACAGTTCATTCACTTCACTATGTAGGCATAAAACAATTCCTATACAAATCACCCTATAATATGCATAACCCTTTTTTATATACATTTTTCATGCTGTTTTATTTAAAATCCTGGAGTACAGAGCTGAAACAAAAAAAAATTGCATCACTGTCTCTATAATTTTGCATTTAATCCACACAAGCAGACACACATTCACTAAATTCGGTACACCCATCTTGTACTGGGTAAGACCCCTTTTGCCCCCAGAACAGCCTGAATTATTTGTAGCACGGATTTGGATTTAACAAGATGCTGGAAACATTCCTCAGAGATTTTGGTCCATGCTGACGGACATAATACAGTTTCTGCTGATTTCTCAGCCACAAATTCATGCTGTGAATCTCCTGTTCCACCTCATCCTAAAGGTCTTTTATTGGATTGAGATCTGGGGAATTGGCAGGCCATTGGAGTATACTGATGTCACTGTCATGTTCATGGAACCAGCTTGAGATGATGCATGCTCTGTGACATGGTGTATTATTCTGCTGGAAGTATCCAGGTGAAAAAGGGTAGACTGTGGCCGTAAAGGGGTGTACCTGATTGTGGGTATGCTGTGGCATTGAAATGATGTTCATTTAACCTTAGGGAGCCTAATGTGTACCAATAAAATGTCCACACACCATTACACCACCACTATGCAGTTAGATGGGGTGACATGGCTCAGGCAGTAAGGCAATAAGAGCAGTCATCTGGCAGTCGGAGGGTTGCCGGTTCGATCCCCCGCCCGGGCTGTGTCGAAGTGTCCCTGAGCAAGACACCTAACCCCCAAATGCTCCTGACGAGCTGGTCGGCGCATTGCATGGCAGCCAATCTCCGTCGGTGTGTGAGTGTGTGTATGAATGAGAAGCATCAATTGTACAGCGCTTTGGATAAAGGCGCTATATGAATGCCAACCATTTACCATTTAGATTTGGGACAAATTTGTACTGTGCATAAGATGATATTTTGAGTGCACAGATTTTTTTCTGATTTTTTTTCTGATTTTGCTGAGAAATTAGCAAATAAAAAAAAATCTTGAACACAATGAAATACATTTCTTTGCATGTCTGATCATATTCACATATGCATAGAATTCTGAACTGAAATAGAATAGAATTTGTGCCTCGATGTAGTTCAAAGTCTCCCTCGCTTTCTCACTCGACATCCCTGCTCTGTGCCCTCTCAAAGCTTTGCCAGCACACTTGCTCAACAATCTCAGCTTGACTAAAATCTGGAATCAAAGAAGTTGAATCTTAGTTAGTTAGTAATATAATTAACAGCAGTACACGATTTCAGCTTGTATTTGTATGAAGAACAAAATCCCATTACAATATGATCAAACTAGATAATGTGCAACTTGATAAAAAGAACATAGCCACATTATGTTCAATAACAGTCTCTGCATTAATGCAGGCTGTTCCTTTGTCCTCTATCACACTCCATTCATGGTCTTCTTCTTCCCATTCTAACTAGCAATCTGATTGTAGATCAAGCCAGTCAATCTGAAATCAACTCCTCCATCTCTGATTGGCTAAAATTGTGGCACAATGGTAACTCGGTTACTGAGGCAGGATGGATCCATGGATTCATGCTTTTTATGCCAAATTGTGACCCTACCACCTGTATGTCACAGCAGTAATCAAGGTTAGTCAGACAAGGCGTTGTCTTCCCAAACTTAATTCGCCCATTTTTGGTGAGCACATGCCTAAGATTCTCTCATCTTCATGTTCTCAGCTCACAGGAGTGGAATCTTGTGTGGTCTTCTGCTGCTGTAGCCCATCCGTGTCAAAGTTTGATATATTGAGTGTTCAGAGATGCTTTTCTGCACACCACTGATGAAAACTCCTGTTATTTGAGCATTTGTGGCCTTTCTGTTAGCTTGAATGAGTCTGTCCATTCTCCTCTGACCTCACTCATCATCAAGGAGAGTAGCAGACCTGCTGCTCTCTGGATGTTTTTAGTTTATCAGAGGCCAGCTGTTTCTGAGATGCTGGAACGACTGTGCTTGGCACCAACAATCATACCATGGTCAAAGCTTAGATCATGTCTTGCCCATTTTCATGTTTGATTGAATAACAACTAAACCTCTTCACGATGTCTGAATCATTTTTCCATTGAGCTGCAGCCTCATGTATTATGTAAGGCTAACTGGTATTAATAACTGGTACTAATAATAACAGCCACATGTAATATGGAGAAAAGGTAAAATTGCATTTTCAGTTTTCAGTCTTATTCTACTAACATTATTCACTCAAGTTCTTGCACAAGACAAATTCCCTTTTGGCTAATAAAGGCTTTACTTATGTATTTATGGATGAATAAAAATATACTTCCACACTTAAAATGAATAAATCAGAATGTGTAATGTTCTGGAAATATATTAATTGTACAGTGTATCCGAGCACATTACAGATGCACAGTAATTAACCAAAATACCTTGTTAACACATTCCTGGATATAAATATACCTTAATTATCACTATTGGGCTGAATGATTCTTCTGGCCATTCTCCTGAATAGAGGGACCTTGACCCTATGCAATTCACAGACATTGTTCTGAACTTGACCTTAATGAGTACATGCGTTTTACATCTTGGCATGTTGCTCCAATTCAGTGATAATATTTAATATACAATTCCACACATGGTTCTTACATTACCTCTGCATGTATTAGCAGAGGTTATTTTAAAACAATAATGGTAATTTCTGGAATAAAATTTAAAAGGGAGGGGCATGTTACAAAAGATCAATCTAATTAATACCAAGGATTGACAGGATACATAAACTCTTTCCAAGCCTGCTTTGACTTTCTCCTTGTCAGTCTTTCCAGCAGGAAGTTAATGATCCTGGCTACAAGATGAATCACTCCGGACACCAAGCTGAACAGTCGTGACAAGTGAGCAGGATCAGTCCTGACACGTGCAAATGCATTTGGAAAGAGTAATACTCAGCACTCAGCCACCTGTAGAAGCCCAGTGTATGTTTATGCCTATACGATTAGTTTTTTCCCATATTGGGAATATTATTTCAGAGAAAGTGATGACATTTATCTTTGGGAATGACCCTAGCATTTACAAATGAAGGGATATGAAGGGGTATTTGATGCAATTTAGCAGTTTTATTACAGGATGGTACAAATGTAAAATATTTGAATATACATGTACTATAGGAAAACATGTTTTTTATTCCAAGAAAAAAGTTAAATGATCGCTGAAAGCAACATAATTATGGTTTTAAATGTTTGGTTAAATTTAAAGACAAAAATTGTAATGGTTAGATTATCTCTAGAAATATCATGAACCAAAGGTGCCATAATATTTTGGGTTTACATCTATATCAGTGGTCTCCAACCCTGGACCTGGAGAGCTACTGGGTCTGCTGGTTTTCGTTCTTACCCTGCGATTAACTATAATCAACTGCTCTAATTTAATTAATTAACTCACCTCACCTGGTTACCTGGGTCTCAACAGGTGCTGATTTTAAGGTGAAAACAAAAACCAGCAGACCCAGTAGCTCTCCAGGACCAGGGTTGGAGACCCCTGATCTATATGCAGTGATCCCATAGAAAATACAGACAGTATACTTTTATGGGACCAAAAGCAATTGAACAAATTAACAATCTCATATTTAGTCGCCCTATTAAATTCTTGGCTGCAAATTCAAATTATCTGAACGCAAGTTCAATTGGATCAGGTTGGGTAATTGACTTGAACACTCAAGAATATTCCACTTTTTGGCCCTGAAATACTCTATTGTATTTGGGCTCATTGACCTGCTGCAAGGTGAAGCACCGTCCAATGGGTTTTGAAGCATTTGGTTTATCTGAGCAGATAAGATTTTTTTGTCGACTTCACAATACATCCTGCTGCTGCTGCTGTCAGCAGTCACACCATCAAGAGAAGGGAGCCAGTTCCAGTGGCATCCATACACGACCAAGCCATCAGCCATTCTAGTTTTCGCAGCTGATGTAGCATGCTTTGGATCATAAGAAGTTCCTTTGTTTATCCAAACCTTTTTATTTCCATCACTTCGGTATAGGTTAATACTCAACTAATCTATCCATAAAAGTTCCATTCGAGTTTTTTAAATGTACTTGTTTTAAACCTCACGGTTCTATTCTTGAGGCTTACCAGTGGTTTGCAATTTGCGATAACCATCAGAGGTTAATTCTGGTGTATTTTTCTCTTCATTTTAGTCTTTGGCACATCTATGCCTACATCCTGGAGTGTGTTTTTCATCTGTTCGATAGCTGAAATGAGATTGTTCTTCAAAATGAAAGAATTCTTCAGTCATCCGCTACAGTGGTCTTCTGTGTTTGTTATTGCTGAGGTCACTTGCTCCTTGACAATGTAACAGTTGATTGTAGCACACCCAGTGTTTTTAGCTATGTGTTTGATGGATTTATTCAGATCTTTCCACCTTCCACTCCATGATGACCTGATTTACTGCCATATACAGTATATGATAGGAAATGTGCTTAAATGCTGGAAATCAAATATAATATAACACAAATCAAAAGTTGTATTTCCTCAATTATATCTGATATATAATTATTCTCAAATATTTACAGCCTACGTGTTCTTTCCATTAAGTGTTAATTTAATAATAAAGTCATGGATGTTTTTGTCAGAGCTTAATTTGCCTTCTATCATGACATTCACGAGTAATGATTTGAAAATGTGACTTTGCGGTGGCCATCTTTATTGAAAAACGACAGCGTCTGCTGCTCTCAGGAAACCAGGGGCCACACGGGGGAGTTATGCGGTAATAACTCCTACTGAGCTGGAAAATACTTCCCAAAGATGTAACTACACAAAGAAAATAATACATGTTATGACAGTAAGCACATACGTGTGGGTTTAAAAGCGCTCTGTCCCCCACATGAGAAATAATGCTGGGGTAGAGTGTTGGTTTTTACCAGGGCTTGCAGTAGCGGTCTCCTGGGGGGAACCTGATATATGAACAGTGACGGCTGGCATTAGCCGAGAGATGCTTCAGTGAGCCATGTTTTGATCTATCATCCGGCCTTCCCATATTAATGATGAGGCCCTGATGTCTGAGGGTCACAGAGTAATTGATAAAGGTGTAATGTCTCGTATTTATTACAGCCGCAACTTTGCTGATCGTAATTCTTTCTGAAAGGGGACATGATTTTACACCCTGTTTGCTGTGTAATAAATAAAGCTGCGCAGGTAAGTCCCGCGCGGTGTCCTGTTCTTGGGTCGTGTGTCAGTCCCTCTGTTATTCTGCCGAGCGGCAGAAACCGGAAACCCCGGCTCTGTAATGCTCTGATTAGCAGGCATTACTCTGTCTATTTGGAAGTAATCAGCAGATGATGGGTGTTCTCAGAGGAATAGGGTGAGGCTTATTTGTGCCGAAGACAAGGAGGGTCGGAGGTCAGGGAACACAGCTGGAGCGAGCCTGAGAGAATGATAAAGTGATAAAGTGATAAAGAAAGGTCCTTATTAATATACTTCATTTCCCACCGGCCTGGCTCCCCTCCGTAGGTAGAAATCAGTCTTCACCCTCACTGTGATCCCAGGCCGCCGGCTGATAAAACTACTACAGACCCAATTCAGGCCCTCCTTGTCTTCCGTAAAGAAATCTCTCACCAGATCCATGTTTTCAGAACATTCTAGAAGCATACTGTACAATGGGCTAAATCAGCTTTTGTAGATGGGACTACAATGCCATTACAGTTGAACCAGACTTTGCTTAATTATTAGCAATTTATCCATGTAATTTCAGTCAGCCATAATGCCGTTATTCAGGATACTCAATAAATACAAACAGGTTTTGGGTGTATTTAAAATTTGTTCCTGCATCCCATGCCTGAATTGAAACATTCCATTTGCATTGTCTGATTTTCAGAGAAACTGAAAATCAACGTAAAATTAAGGACAAAGGACAAGGACATTACTCCAGTTACTCCTTTCTTTTTATTAAAAAGCGTAACTAGGGACGGGAGTTGGAAACTAGCAATAGCGATAATCTCTGTGTGCAGAACATCAGCTACATGAACCTGGTGTAAACTGGCAATAGCTATAATTTCTGAATGCAGAACATCAGCTACATGAACCTGGTATAAACTGGCAATAGCTATAATCTCTGTATGCAGAACATCAGCTACATGAACCTGGTGTAAACTGGCAATAGCTATAATCTCTGTATGCAGAACATCAGCTACATGAACCTGGTGTAAACTGGCAATAGCTATAATCTCTGTATGCAGAACATCAGCTACATGAACCTGGTGTAAACTGGCAATAGCTATAATCTCTGTATGCAGAACATCAGCTACATGAACCTGGTGTAAACTGGCAATAGCTATAATCTCTGTATGCAGAACATCAGCTACATGAACCTGGTGTAAACTGGCAATATCTATAATCTCTGTATGCAGAACATCAGCTACATGAACCTGGTGTAAACTGGCAATAGCTATAATCTCTGTATGCAGAACATCAGCTTCATGAACCTGGTGTAAACTGGCAATAGCTATAATCTCTGTATGCAGAACATCAGCTACATGAACCTGGTGTAAACTGGCAATAGCTATAATCTCTGTATGCAGAACATCAGCTACATGAACCTGGTGTAAACTGGCAGTAATGATGCTATGTCTCTTGGCATTGTCCCTACACAAATAAACATTCAATAAAATAATAAAATAAACAGGGACCTGAGCATTCAAAAATACTGTCGTATCCGTAATGTCTGTCCATCCATCCATCCATCCATCCATCATCACCCGCTTATCCGGAGTCGGGTCGCGGTGGCAGTAGGCAAAGCCGGGTATTCCAGGCATCCCTCTCCCCAGCAACGCATTCTAGCTCCTCCTGGGGGATCCCGAGGCGTTTCCTGGCCAGGAGAGATATATAATCTCTCCAGCGGGCTCTAGGTCTCCCTCGGGGTCTCCGCCCAGTTGGATGAGCCCAGAAAACCTCCAAAGGGAGGTGTCCGGGAGGCATCCTGATCAGATGCCCAAACCACCTCAATTGGCTCCTTTCGACGCGAAGGAGCAGCGGCTCTACTCCGAGCTCCCTCCGGATGTCCGAGCTCCTCACCCTATCTCTAAGGCTGAGCCCGGCCACCCTACGGAGGAAGCTCATTTCGGCTGCTTGTATATGCGATCTCGTTCTTTTGGTCACTACCCAAAGCTCGTGACCATAGGTGAGGGTTGGGACGTAGATCGACCAGTAAATCGAGAGCTTCGCCTTCCGGCTCAGCTCCCTCTTCACCACAACGGTCCGGTGCAAGCCCACATTACTGCTGACGCTGCACCGATCCGCCTGCCGATCTCACCCTCACTCGTGAACAAGACCCCGAGATACTTGAACTCCTTCACTTGGGGAAAAGACTCGTTCCCAACCCGGAGGGAGCAATCCACTGTTTTCCGGCAGAGAACCATGGCCTCGGACTTGGAGGTGCTGACTCTCATCCCGGCCGCTTCACACTCGGCTGCAAACCGCTCCAGTGCATGCTGAAGGTCACGGTCCGATGAAGCCAGCAGAACCACATCATCCGCAAAAAGCAGAGATGCGATTCTGAGGTCACCAAACCGGACACTCTCCTCACCTCGGCTGCGCCTTGAGATCCTGTCCATGAATACCACAAACAGGACCGGTGACAAGGGGCAACACCCACAGGAAACGTGCTTGACTTTGTGCCGAGAATGCGGACACAGCTCTCACTTTGGTTATACAGGGACCTGATGGCTCGTAACAACGGCCCCGGTACCCCATACTCCCGCAGTACATCCTTTCCAGGATGCCGCCCAGTGACTCCAAGAAGGCTGGATACTCTGAACTGCCGTTTGGTGCATAATGACAGTCAGAGCTTTCCCCCCAGCGACACGTAGTCGCAGAGAGGCGACCCTCTCGTTCCCCGGGTGGAACTCCAACACAGTGGCGCTCAGCCGGTGGCTTGTGAGTATCCCCACACCCGCCCGGCGCCTCTCACCTTGAGCAACTCCAGAAAAGAACAGAGTCCAGCCCCTTTCCAGGAGTTTGGTTCCGGAACCAGTACTGTGCGTGGAGGTGAGCCCAACTATATCTAGTTGGTACCGCTCCGCCTCCTGCACTAGCTCCGGTTCCTTCCCCACCAGAGAGGTGACGTTCCACGTCTCCAGAACCAGTCTGCGACGCCGAGGATCAGCACGCCCGGATCCCCGCCTTTGCCTACTGCCCGTTGGACAAAGCACCCGACTCCGATGCCGACCCCTGCAGGTGGTGAGCCCACAGGGGCCCCATGGGATAAGGCCCGGCCACCAGACGCTCGCCGACGAGCTCCCCTCCCGGGTCTGGCTCCAGCAGGGGGCCCCGGTTTCCCTTTTCCGGGCGAGGTAACTGGGTCGTTGTGTGGCCGTATCATGGGAGTCTTTGAATCACTCTTAGTCCGGCCCCTCCCCCGGGACCAATTTGCCTTCGGAGACCCTACTGGGGGCTAACAGTGCCCCCGACAACCTAGCTCCCAGGATCACCGGGACACACAAACCCCTCCACCACGTTAAGGAGGCGATTCCTCGGAGGGGAATGTCTGTCCAGAGAGGTGTAAATCCAATGCATCATGATAATAATTCTCAGTCTTTTCCATCTGTGGTAACTAGTTTTAGAATCACAGTATTTCACATGGATTTCAATGGCAAACCGGTTGGTGGTATAAACTCCAGGCTTCACATGATAAAATACCTGTGGATTGAACAGGAACAGGGTAACAGCTTTGCCGTCAGAGTATTACAGCATTATTCACCAGCAGGTAGAACATATGGGTTCTTCATTGTTCAAAGAATTTGTGCCCTGAGGCGTGTTTATTTGTGATACTGGTATAATATATGGCATATTGGTATAATGAGAGAGTCTTCATCAGTGTTATCAGGGGAAAATGGATGGTGTGTCACCGAAATGTGAATGGATTTATTTTAGAAAAATTCTTAACTCTTTAGATCTCTTTAGCTCTGCACATAAAAGTAAACCAGCCTAGTGTGATTGCCTCAATTGTTTCTGCTGCACATTCTCATATTTGTGAGGTGTTTAAAGTGAAAGATTATTTGTTGTACTTACAGTGGGAGCCAAATAAAATGTGTGCTAAATTGTTTATAATACAGCATCATATTCAAATTATACTGAATATGTGACAGTGGCTTTTGCTATTGAGAGACTGTGAGCAGGCATTTTGTGAAAAATGCCCGGTTTGGCCTTTGCTTCATGTGCGCTGTTCAGAACATTGTGAATAGGTGTTCGTAACACCTAAAGGAAGCTTTGCCAACTTTCAGGGCTGTTGTGGCGTGAGATTAAATGCTCCCCTCTGAAATAATTGCATTTTTAGCATGAGACGCATTTATTTAAAGGATCAGAACGTGATGGTGTGAGACAGAGCCTGAAACTGTGAGAGTCGGCAATTCTGCCTCCAGGCCATATATTCCGAACACAAGAAAGTAGTAGGGTTGTGTCCGTTTCTCCAGAATTATCGGCCCGATTTGCATCAATAAAAGCGTTTAAGCGTCTCGGAGAGCCAATAAGCAACCACAATCATAAACCACATTCAACAGGAGAAAAAATGCAATTGAATGGATGTTAAATGTCTGCATGATCGGCTGCCGATCCATTAAGCCCTTGATTTCATCCAGCTGCAGGCAGGTGCTAATGCATGAAGACGGGGAGACAGACTGATTAGGCTGCTACCAAACGCAGGCTACTGGGACTCCATGGGCCGGTTATCTGACCCAGAGTTATTTACTATTTGAGTAAATGGGTTTCTTGAGAAATACTTTTCATTGCTGTGTACGGAGTACCAAAGTGTAGTAGTCATCACTCACTCCTATGCTTCCAGAAAAGATTTTCCTTTTCATTTTTGCCATTTCAGAAATTTCCCACCTGAAGCGTTTTAAGCCATTAACCAAACCATCCAGCTACCAGATTAATCGTGATATTATAGAAATTCTTTTAAAGCAAACCTTTTTAAATCACATATAATCACATACATTTTAGGTTAGTTTCATTTTATATTTAGTGCTTTCTTGTATATATAGCAGTGTTGGTTCAATGGTGGTGTGGAACAGGTTGCTAACTGATGGAAACTCTGACTTCATGCTTTTCATAGAGAGTTGAGTTCATAGTGGTGGACATCTCCGTGGTAAAAGCGCTTTAGGATTGTTCACCAGTACTAAGCCAGGATTAAAACACGGTTTTTCTATGCCGAATATGAAAGTATATTTACTATACTATATATTTATATATTTACATATTTTTACTTCCAGAACCATTACCTCACTCACTCTATATAGTCTAACATTACCAACATTTAACTTGAGATGTGAAGTATGTCCTCAGAACTATTACATGTGCTAAAGCATTTGAAGACATTATGCACAAGATAACAGTGGCTAGCTAGCTAGCTCAAACTTTATAACAGTTCGCTAAGAAGTAGCCAGAGAGCTAGTTAGCTGTTGGCCAACTGCAGGCTAACTTATGTAGCTCTGTGATTTGGATACTAGGCTGATGCTACAGTGGAGTGAGGCCTATGGTTTCTATTTTATGTTCTGCAGCATTCTTCAGCTGAAACTGCAATTATGACAGTCAGAGCCAATATTCTTAATGCAGAGAATGAACTCAAGGCGCATTCACACACTCACTTCAAAAGTCTCCCAATGGAAATAATTGGTTTTCAATGAGGGCTTTCCACTCTAGTCTGTCGAGTCAGTCACAGCTTTGAAGCTAGAGCCCTCTTTGCTTTAGCAGGGTAGAAATACACATTGGGTACATTTTTCCCTGACCACCCTGTGCTTAGATGTACCAGCCAGTCAGTATGTTAGATGGATGTATTAAGTAACTCAACCCACCTCCAGAATCAGCAAGAAAAGATAACTTTTTTATTTCTGGAGGTCAGGATGTACTTTCGAAACCCAGAATGTGCTCCTATTACTAAATCCTCATGACAAGGATTATGAGGATAATGAGGCTAAATGGAGTCTGAAATGGAATATCTGTTCCTATCAAATTGGATTAAAACAGCATTTCATCTGATTAGATTATAAACAAAATATACATTATGAGCAAAATTAAGCTTAATCAAGAGATGTATGCCTGCAAACTGCCATATTAATATTGCACCAGTGTGCAGCTTCCTCAAATGACTCACAATCTTCTGAAATGGAAAGCAGCAGATGCTGTAATTGAACAATAAATCCGACAATTCCAAAATCACATTTTCTAATCTTCCTGCGTGAATGTCTGGATAGATGAACAATTAAGCTGTGATGAAAATATCCCAGAACTAAGTGATCAAACAAACACTTCCTGGAGAGGATATCCAGGCCATGAAGAGTCAGGAAGTGCTTGTATAATGGATGGTTCTGTTTGTACCTTCTCTAGGTCTGCAATGCTGTGTCTGAATTTTCTGTAAATGTCAGAAGGCCATGAACGGTTGTTTGGAAAGGTCAAGGGAAGAAGATTCAGTGGAGTCTTATGTTCATGCAACCTTGAACAGGGCCTCTTCCTATCAACCCTATATTGTGAGGACAGTATTTGATTTACAATATTAATACAAGGCAAAGAAACTTTATGGCGCTGAACTAGGTGCTAAAATGAAAATGTATTGCAAATGTTTCAAATGATACAACCATATCTATCACAAATATGAGTCCATAATAACAACATGGGACAACATTGCAATGAAAAAGTACATTACTGAACTTTTAAATAAACAGTGTACAGGGAGATAAAAATAGCACGTAATGTAGTCATGCCAATATTGATAGAGTAACTTAGTTGCATCATTAGTCTGTATCGATTAGGCCTATATCACATGCCAAGCCCACTGTTACCTGTTAGGGTTATCTACAATTATGCTTTAGCGTATGCTTATGCAAATTAGACACCATCTCTTCATACAGGTCTGATGTATAATCATCAGGCTTGGTTAATAAATATAGTTACAAATTGATCTGTATGTTTGCTGAAAATTGATTTACAACAGCTTAAGAACTCTGTATTCCTCGTGTGTGCACTGTTACCCAGATAACGAAATGGTCATTGATTGGGAAAAATACCCTCATTAGCTTCCAGGGGATAGAAACAGCAGAACAAGCAGCTTTCAGTTTCTATGAATCCTACCTCTCGAATAACCTACCAGCTTACCTCATAAATACTGAAACATTCAGGGGGTTCAAGAAAAAACTGAAACCGTATATTTTTTTATATAATCTTTTGACGAAGGGAAGTTAATTGGTTTTATTAGATTTTATGCTTAACAAAAGCACAGAACCACTTTGACCATTTGTTTTTAAATCACTTGTACAAGTTTCATACATTTTTTTACCACTTCAAAAATCTATATATTTCTAAGAGGTATTTTATTATTGAGGACAATTAGGCTAGACATCCCTTATTAGGTAAGTTGTAGTAGTAAATTTAGGAATGGATGAGCTACCCTGAACAATGGTGGAATGCACAGGTCTATCACATTCACTTAAATTAATCTAATTTATACCCACTCATTACAAATACCAGGCAAATCAAATGTATGCTTTTCCCTGTTGCTTCCTCCTTGCGACTCATCTCTCCAAACTGTGCCATCATTTTATGAGTGTCCTTCGAAAAATGTTATGTCAGCTAGTGTCAATGTCATGCACAGTGGAAAAATATATCTTAGACCTGAGTAGAAGGTTTAAGATTTGTATCTCTTAGATTGTAATGTTTAACAATTGTATCATAACTTGAACCTTATTAACATTTGGCATGCACATTCATATAACTGAATATTAATACGCATTTTGTTACTGTATGTTCAGCAGGGCCACATTAAACAAATGGCAACAGACTATATCCTGTTTATAAATCCTTGATGAGTCCAGGCAAACCCCGTAGGGGGAACTCTCAGAGAGATAGAGAGAGAGAGAGAGAGAGAGAGAGAGAGAGGGGTGCGATATGGGTGCTCTTTGGTGCTCTATGGGATCGGAGTGAGGAGCTCACTAAGTGTATAGGAGTCCGGCCAGGCCTACAGCTATCCTGTTTTCATTAGTAATCCGGTCATTGCACTGCGGTGGACGAGAACATCACAGTGGCCTGCTGGGGGCTGTCAGGAGAGTGACGGAGATGAATCGCAGGTAGAGCTGGAGCAGACCTGCCATAGATTAGCATGTCCGCCTGCAGAGGGACCTCTCCCATCCATTTGTTTTCTACTGATAAGATAATTTTTCTAATTAACCTTAAGAGCATCGTTTGATGTCTTGTCATTGCCTTAAAGCACTATGAGAAACTGAATGTCTCTCAAGCTGGATGTTTACAAAATACCAGTGTTCCTTTTTAATATTAAATGATAATTAAGTAATAGTTTCATCTAAAATAAAGATGCATTTTGTAACTTTCAACATCCCATCAATAATAAGAGTTGGTTCTCATTGGCACAAAGTTTGAATAACCATGGCCAATTTTATTGTTTATTGTTTATTGTTTTGGAGTGTAATTAATGATTCTTATTTTATTTTTGCAGGAATAGTGGGTAATGGTCAGTACCATTGCCATATAATGGGCATGGAAGCTGAATCAATGGTCAAGAGAGGGGTTCCATCTCTCTTAAGGAGATAAGTTCATCCAGTGCCCAGTGGCATAGCCAGGGATGAATTGTGACTGGATCAGAAGTAGAACCGATGAACTTCATAATGGACAAATTATACTTGGTACATTATTATTTTTCCAGTTTTCAAGTATTACTTTTTTTGGGGGGGGGGGGGGGGGGGGGTAATGGTGGGCAGACACAACTTTTAATACAGCCAACGCCCATCTCCACAGAGGGGGTCGGCAGGACACAGTAATTTCACTTGGGAGGAGGAAAATGACACTAAAATGTAATCCGACATTGATACAAGTGTACAGTTCTTTCACATCATCATACCTTTTATTTCTTGGGAAGGATTGGTTTTTCACTACTGTACCATGAACAAGTATTTGTCCCCTGAGTAGGCACAAAACACATTTTGAAAATGTTTTATTTAATTTGAGACACTGTAACTTTGAGGAATTGACCTGTAAGGGACAACGCATATGTTTTTTAAAAATCTCACAATAACTCCTGCATCCAAGGGTCACTTGAAATAGAAAATTTTTGATCCTTATGGATTGGAACAACCAGAATGAAACTCTTCAGAAAGTGAAACTGTGGCCGCCTGAATGGTTCAATCAGCAAAAGCTTTCACCACAAACTGAAGCTGAATCGCACAGCCTAGACGTTGATATATCTGGTCTGGTTCATTTCATTAGCTGACTATAATTGTCCTACTGGCTTCTTCCTGCTGGGGTATGGCAGGCCTGAATTGACCAGGGGGGTTATTGCATTGCTACCCAGCAGGAGCCTACAGGCTACCAGTAGTCATCAGTGAGAGATGCAGCTCTCCTCAGACCGCAGTAGCTCTCAGGCACTACGGTGTGAGGATTTCAGTGTCTAAAACAGTCACCGGCTTCCTGATGGAGAAGTGTTTGAGCTTAGCGGCAGAACTTCCTGCTGAGGTAGGACAACGGTGGCGCTAGAGCACGAGATCTCACAAATAAATAACAAATTAAAAGTTCAAATAAATAAAAAAGGGAAATCAAGTGCAAACATGTGCCACTGGCGCATATGTCCTGAGAACGAGACATCTGGCTGGAGCAGCATGAGCCTAACCCAGTGGGGTTTGATGATGTCCCAGTAGAGTTACCTTCAGGCACTGCACATGCCACAATTGCACACTGTAAGAGTGATTGGCTTCAAAGAACCAGAGCAGAACATAGGCTAAATGAAGTGAGGTCATCCTTGATAAATCACATTTTATCCCTCATACCGCCATAGACATCTGGGCTGCTACTTTCCCCAAAATTTGTGTTCCTTTCCTGAATGCATGTTCCTAGGAGTTGTGTTTTCTACATTTACTCATTTAAATTATTTATCCGGGAGAAGAATCTGAATTGAATTTTATGTGGAATCAAACTTAGAGAAAATGGGAAAGAGAGGGAGAGAAAGAAGGGGGGAGGGTAAAAAGAGATAGGGGGTGGGAACCCCACCAACGCCGACATTAGAAATTCATAGCTGTGGCCCCACTTTAGCAAATGCAATCCTCCAGGAGGGTCAAACATGTAGCTAGGACATGTCTCGGATTGTAAATAGTCTCAGCACATTTAATGTCTGGAATTTAAGTGCATATTTACCAATAGATGTTGCCTCCAGGGTAACAATCTCTGCCTTAAAAAAAAAAAATCAGAAAAGATATTCCAGGATGCCTCCCCGAAGCCTGGAGTATCTTGCGCTTGAGATTGAAAATGTGTAGTTCGGCAGCCATCTGGCTGGGGAAAAGGAATCTGAGACGTGTGTGGTTGCCAGCTCAGTGCAACTTCTTGGAATGGGCTATTGCTTTCTAAATGGCTTTGGGCTGTGTCCTCCATGTATTTGTGAAATAGCATTAGCTAGTTTTCCTCTCCGTAAACTTTGAGGAATAATCTTGACTCAAAGCGGCCAGCTGTGATAAAGAATCTCACGGTAACTGGGTCAAGGACTTTGAGTGAGTAATTTCACTGTAATTACGACAGTCAGCAACGCCACAGTTTAGCCAGAGTCGACTATGAGCTTTGAGATAAAAATCCGGTGCAGGATTTGAAAATCCATTGTTTCCTTTTCCTTGTGAGGGAATCCGTTTTCTTGGTGCTTTGCAGTCTTTGTAAATCTGAGGCTGTAATTAAACGTACCGTCTTATCAAACCGCTTGGGGAAAGTAGAAAAAAACTCTCATTGGTGTGTTAGAAAAAATGTACAGCAGTTCTGTACACCTACTGGTAGCATTGTTTGTAAAGATTATCACAGATGGAGCATATGTAATGCCTCAAAAAAGACCCTTTTTGTGAATGTAATGAGTCCCTGTATATCATGCATTACTGGAGATTTTACTGATTTAACAAATGGCAACTGAATGTGACGTTTACAATGTTTAAAATTATGTTTCTTGTTCAGTGCAGTTTAATTTATTCAAAACACAAAAAAAAAAATATTTTTTGTCTGGAGCTTTGTGAACATTGATAGAATTTGTTAGATCTGCCTTATATAAACTCAGACAATTGAATGAGGAGAAGAACTGATGATTATTTTTAGTGGGTTATTTCAGGTTTACAGGAAGCTAACATGCCACTGTGCTGAGCTATGTAATTTTGAATATTGTGCACCAAAGACTAAGGTCACCTTCTCCTTTCCCTGACGAAACAGTCATTTTCCCCGCTCTGCCATCATTACAGCAATCCACCTTTCACGCACTATTAAAAAAACTCTGTTACTAAAGGAATTAAATCCTTGGCTTGTGGGGTAGAAATGATTGTACCATTTCTGAATCCTGCCTTTAAAAAAATGCCTCTGGCACCTTCTGTAGGTTTATGACCCTTACATTACTCTGATGCACTGCCCAAGGCTGTTTCTGCGGGAACCAAATTTTCATATTGATGTGCAATGTTGAGCCAACGTTCTTGGTCCCTGTGTTGGGTCTTGCATCACCTTAGCTCAGTAGCTTTCGAACTGCACTGATAGCAAGTGAAGCAGACATTTCCTCCCTTAATTTGTGTGCATGCTAGCTGCTGCTGTTATTGCATTGCATTGCTAGCTTAATAAATGTCATAAGCAGCGTAATGCTCTTTACAAAATGCCTATCGTAACTTTAGATGTGGCCTAATAAAATATAGCTTTTCATCCTGCTGCATTTCTTTTGATATTATGGACGGCTATTTAATACTGGCTATGGGTAAATGCTGAAAACAATCCTAATGTGGTATGCAGTTATATTTATGGATTTAAACTCCATAACTATATCAAAACACTTCTTTATTTTTATTCCCAGTGATTCAATGAGAGATAGTCTGCAGCGCCTCCATTGTGCTTTTACAGTCTATTGTTAAAAACAGATACTTGGGGGGAAATAATCAGCTGATTGGTCAATGAGTCACTTAGGCAGTCTGTGAGAAATATTTTCTGAGCAGGCATTCTCCAGTTATGAAAAGTCATGAGAAATGTTGTCTACTAAACATACAGTGAAATAGGCCAAGGAAAGTTTGATAATTTGACTAACATGGTGTGAATTGGAAAAACTATAGTTGGTTAAAAGGGGAAATGCCTCTGCTCTATACATGATTCTCATCAATAAACTGTGAATAAAAAACAAACTACTACTGAGATCACACTTACTGTAAATTAAAGTGTTTAAAGGTTTTTTCTGTCCAGTTGTCAGGCTGTATATTTTCTAGCTGAAGCTTGGCACTATGCCGAAACATGGGGAACAGACAGATGAAAGGCAAAGCGTGTATGTTGGTATTATTCATACAAAAATATGATATGTATGTAGATATGTGTTTTTCATATCTGATAACAAATTACCATAATCATTTGTAAAGGGTGTACATTTTTGTTTAATGGAAATGAATGTTCACCCACTGTTCTTTCTTTGAAGTGGAAGCAAACAAATTTAGTTTTCAATAATAAATAAGCCAGCTTTATGCATTGTTTATGAACCTCAATTTTGACTCTCATTGTTGTGTTTGAATTGAATAAAATCTTATAAATAAATATATATATAATATAACATTTATATTATAAATATATCTAGAGAAGAATGCTCTGTTTTTACATCAGACGGGTTTCAAGATGCATTGCATTCATTTATACTGGCAGATGTAATTGCAAATGTATGCAATTGTGCCAAAGATTATTTTTTATATATCTTTTGTTCATTATGCAATGCGCATATAATGATTAAATTCAATTAAAACTGCATGTACGCAAAGAAATTGGTTGCAGACACGAGCATCCTGGTGTACAATGAGGCCTTTTGTTTATAGCTACAGTATACCCATCAGAGAGTCAGATGCCTTTGCACAAGACTGATCCCATAAAGCAAGACTGATCGAAAGCTGATCGCTGATCCCACAGAGTGAGACTGATCCCACAGAGCAAGACAGATCCCATAAAGCAAGATAGCTCCTGTCCTGTGAAACCAAATCCACAGATTGAGGCTTATTCCACTGAATGAGACTGTTCATGCAGCAAATTAATTTTGAATCCTGCTCCTGTCCACTCCTACAAGGTTCCATTTCAGTCCTGCTCTCTTCGACACAGTTTTTGCCCCCACAGTCATATTTCTCACCCTAAAGAAACTTTAGGGTTTCTAAACAACTGGACACATCCTGAATGGATGAACAATTTTATTCATAATGTAGACATATTATTTTTGAAAACGTAAAAAGCTCATTTTAAAAGACTCATGACCTATGGAAAATGCATGAAAAAGGCTCAATTCAATAACATAACTACAGAAAATGCGGTCACGTCAGTGTAAAATTTGAAAAATAATATTTTTATCTGTGCATGCATGTTATTGAAGTGCCAAGACATAGCTAAGAAAAAACTTAGCAGAATGCTCATGTTTGGTCATTTTGCCATCAAATTTGAAAGGGCATTTTCCATTGTTGTGGCTGTTATTGCCTTTGTAACTGCATCAGCCATAGCCACAATAATCTGTATCCATTCAAAAACAGAATAGTTTCAGTGAGAATAACAGCTTCCTCTTTTACTGTGTTTGGGCTTCTGTAACCTTGCTTAAGTAATATCTATATACTAATATAATATAATTCTGACAATTGGAAAACAAACCCAAAAGGGTTACCTGTAAGAAGAGACCAGGATTATGGATGTAGTCAAAAGGGTTAAAGAATAGTAACCATTTTATTTTGGGTATATAAATATTTCAAGCTTATATTTAAGAAAAGACGCAATGCTTAAGTGGTTTTAAAGTAAAGGAAATGCAGCTTACTCTAGCCAATTCAACTTAAAAACATCACTAAAAGTACACAAAGAAGTTCACGTCTTATAGGCTTCCTTTGAGCTTCCATCAAGGAAAATAATGTAAGAGATCAATGTCTCAAAATCCTGTCCCCCTGCTCCAAAATCCGTCCTCACTCACACAGGGGGGGCACTGAAAGACTGGATGCAAAGAATGTCATATGCCACTTTACTGAGTGTCGGCTGGGATGTATAGTAAGTGTGCCAAATTATTAACTTTTGAGAGGAAAACAATAGCTCACAACCCTTATGAAAAAATCACATATGAAAACACAACATTTTCATTACATTACATTATTGGCATTTGGCAGACACTCTTATCCAGAGCAACATAGAGTTGATTAGACTAAGCAGGAGACAATCCTCCCCTGGAGCAATACAGTGTTAAGCGCTTTGCTCAAGGGCTCAATGGCTGGGCGGTTCTTATTGTGGCTACACCACGGATCGAACCACCCAGTCACATAACTTCACCACTACGCTACAGGCCGCCAAACATGTAAAGATGAGAGTGGAAAAAGGTAACCTATGCTATTTCAAGTAACAAGTTTTCACCGAATGTGACCTATTTTCTTTTCACATGTGGACATTTTCATCAGATTTTTTTGTAAGGGAATGGTAGGGTCATCCTTAAGCAACCAGAATATTATCGTCCCACATTCTATACACCAACCACTTGCTCCTACTTGCAGTAGTAAAAATTAGTTTGCTGCTGCCAGACATGTTGGTTCCCGCAGGATTCTCATGGACACAGAGGCCTGTAGCGGGAGGCTGATCCCGTATCCTGAGGTCCACATCGATGAATGCATCATGTGGCACAGCAGCAACTGGCCCGGTTGTAAATTGTAAAAAATGCATTTCACTGGAAGAGGGAAATCGTTTCTGAGTATGGCCGGGCCAACTACTTTTTTATTATTAAATTGGATGCGTGAGACATTGGCAGATATATTTCAAATGTAATAGTGTAATTAAGCACGGCAGATTACAAGGTAATACTGCAAACAGCGGGTCTTAAGCTGATGAGCTGCAGTTTATCACACCGAGAAAAAAACAAAACTCAGCAGATATGGTACTTTATTGAACCACAACTTGTCAGCATTTTTGGAAAACTGGTCAAAAATAATTGTGCCATCCTTTATGAAGCAGTGTGTGTCTGACAGTGAACAGAGAAGCTTCATTACTCTGATTTTTATTGGGGTGTGAAGATGGGACAGGCTCCCGGTGATAAATACTGTCTTTCTCAGTGTAAGCTGTAGTAAAACACACAATGACATTGCATTCCAAGTGATCTAGATGGATCTTTGAAAATGAAATCAATTCACCTTGAAGAATTAAAGCTTTGACTGGTTACTCTAATGGTTTTTAGTGTGCAGTGCACTCATCAATACTGATATTGATCTGCGGCTCTTCAGTCCACACGTGAGAGCCAAACGGATTGGAGATAGGGGATCGGATCAAAACAAAAAACTGTGATTTGGGGGAAAGAAAAAGACAACTAAAAACTATGATTTTCATGTAAAACAGCACTATTTAAATGTCAATGTTCAGCTTCACATCTGAGGAATTCCTGGAACTAACATAGTGAGAGTGGGAAGGCACTACAATCACACGGATATGAAAATATAACAATGACAAATTAATTTGTGTTGCAGAGTACATACAGTATATTTGCCCATGTACTCACATACATTGTAGTGCATTCTTCAGAATTCTGTTATTTCTCTCGGCTGGGGACCGCTCAGAAGTACAGTGGTCTCCAGCTGTTTCTAAGCGACATATGTCGCACATGATAATAACAGCAGATTGACACAGGAGTGAGACCGTAACTGCATCTTGGATGTACAGATGTCACAGAAAAAACATTCCAGCAGTGCCATGGTTTGATGAGCATGGAATCCCAGATCATACTGTATCATTCTTCCTGAAAACTCAGATTTCATGTTTACAGTACTATGTCTGCTAGGGGCAGGCTTCACAACTACACATACTGTATGCATGAGCTTGAATGAGAAATGTAATTATAATAGGCTACTTCTGTCATTTGGACAGAACATGTCTTTTCGAAATGGCTACATACTGGAGCATATCCAAAGCCATTAATCTGCACAGAGTAAATTGCAGTTTCTTTCTTTCTCACATTTACTGAACAGTCTGTGCTGGTAGTTCTGTGAGCCTGGCAAATAAATAAGCTACATTATTGGCTACTTAAAAACAATGTACATATGAAAAATCTGTATTACTATTTTGCATTTCAGGGTTATTAAATATTACAAAAAATGAGGGTTTTAATGTCTACTGTAAGCCATTGTTATAAAATTGTTTACTAGTCAAAACACAAGTAACACAAACAAGAAGTGACCTTGTTTGTGGAATTGTGCCATTGAACTCCATGGTCCCCTTGACTGTCACTACCTACAAAATTCCTAATTCAAAGGGAATAATAGGTAGTCGGTTACATCCCAGTGACACAGAATGATCTCATGATGTTTCCAGAATGTTTAGTCACTGATACAGCATAACATTGCCACTACATGGCAGCTACATTGTAAGAATGTTTTGTGTTAGCTGGGATGCATTTCTCATGTATTAAGGATAATAAATACAAAAAGGTCCTTAGTCCACATTTTTTCATAGCCTGAAGAATCAGAGTTCAGTTTTTGGGTGAGATTGGTCATTGTATTGGTACTACAGCTATAGTTGTTTCTATAACTTTTGAGCTAGTTATGTCACTATACAATCCCCTCCAAAAGAACCAGCAAGGCCAATTCCTTTGTATATGCAGTACACTGAATATATTTGGGCTTGAGATAAACACGAGACAAGAGTTCAGAATTTCAGCTTTTATTTCCTGGTATTTACATCTAGATTTGTTAAACTACTTAGATAGCACCTTTGGTATCAGACCACCCAATTTTCAGGTGAGCAAATGTATTGGAGCAGATAGTATTTAAGTAAATAAAAGTAAATTACATTTTCTTGCAATAACTGCATCAAGCCTGCAACCCATTGACATCACCAAACTGTTGCATTCTTCTTTTGTGATGCTTTTCCAGGCATTTATGGCAGCCTTTTGTTTGTCTCAGGGGGTTTTTCACTTCAATCTCATTTTCAGGAGCTGAAATGCATGCTCAATTGGATTAAGCTCTGGTGATTGACTTGGAGGTCTAAAACCTTCCTCTTTTTCTGTATAATGAAATCCTTTGTTGTGTTGGCAATGTATTTTGAGTCATTGTCTTGCTGCATGATGAAGTTCCTCCCAATTAGTTTGGACGCATTGCTCCTTAAGTTGGCAGACAGAATGTTTTTGTAGACTGAATTCATCCTACCATCATGGGTTACATCGTCAATAAAGATTAATGAGCCCACTCCACAGGCAGCGATACAAGACCCAAGCCATGACACTTGTATGTTTTGGATCATGAAAAAATCCCTTCTTTCTCCACACATTGGCATTTCCATCAGTTTGGTAGAGGTTCATCTTGGTCTCATCAGTCCATAAAACTTTTGTGGCTTATCTCTTCACCTTCTGATTCTTACTACTGTTGAGTGGTTTGTATCTTGTGGTATAGCCTCTATATTGCCGCAAGTCTTTTTTGAACAGTTTCTAAAGATACCTTCACCCTTTCCCTGTGGTGATTGTTTGTGATGTCACTAAATTATGTTTTGGGGTTTTTCTTCACAGCTCTCACAATGTTTCTGTCATCAACTGCTGTTGTCTTCCTTGGTCAACTGCTGCATAAGTACTACAATGGTTGCGAACAGTAGCCTAAATAATTAGCACATAACAATAATAAAGATTTCACAGCATTTTACTGAAAGGAAATTAAACAATAACATTCTCAACTTTGTATTTTAGCATTGGAGCACCAAGCACATTACTGCATATGTCTCTATTCAGCAGAATTATGTCAGTATGCAAGTCTGCAAGCGTGGGCTTTTTTGCAGTTGAATATCTTACACTTTCAGCACATTGTCTGTTCTTTATATTACGACCACACGCCTGACTGATTTTATTTTGTGTTGTCTGAAACTGTATGTGTTTCTGGCTGGAAATCATGTTTTTTTCCTGAGGGGGTTGGGGGATTGCTACACATGCAGGCAAAAGTTTTAGTTCATCATTGGTCACTCCAGGAAACATTGAATCTCATGCTGAAAAAAAAAACGTGGTTTTCACTGCTGTTAAACTCTAGCACAACAGGAAGGTTAAATAATATTTGAAATTAGCTTTCAAGTTAGATAGCTACACAACTAGCTGCTAATTGAGCATCTAGCTACTTAAGCTGCAACAATTTTAGTTTTGTTCTTTCCATTGCACTCTTTTAAGATTTTTTGACCGGTTTTACATTTGGGGTCAAATCGAGCCCAACAGTTGAAGTAAACACAAAAAATATTGTAATAGAAATGTTTTTGACACTTTAGTTGTCGCCTTCTTATTGTCTCCCAAATGACTAGCTTTTTAAATATAAAAAATCTCATCTCATTTTAGAGCCTAAGGAACCGTAAGTGAAAGTTTGGCACCTGTATAGGAAAGTGCCACCAGAATCATTCACAAAGAAATCAGAGAATAGAATTGTATATTTTCTTACATTTTATACAGTTACAGAGAGTCATTGAATGGGGTCAAATTGACCCCAACATAATAGGAGGGTTAAATTCAGTAAAAGTAATTTGAAAAAATACAACGGATGTCAGTATTTCCCACAGGATTGTAATTGCAGTGCAGAGAATACATACCCTCTAGGGGGGTCCTGGGCATGCCTGCCGAGGAAGAACATTTTGAAAATTTCTACAGTTAAAAGCACCAATCTGGTGCAATTTGAGAGGGAGAGTAAGAGTCAAGATCTGCTCAGAATTTTGTGCTTTTGTAAGCAATCCAGTCATGAACGCCATGCAGTTGTACCACCTCATAAGTCTCTTGAGCCTACACTAGAGCATAAAAAAATGAAGTGAAAGCTGTCTGGTGTACTGCTTTATTTAAAGCACTTTGCATCAAACTCAATGCAGTGGTCAAAAGGGACTAGCTAGTCAGCTACCAAAAGCCTGCTGTCATCTCCAAATGGAGGGGAGGAGGGAGCTGAGAAGCCAAAACAATGGTGCAAAGAGCATAGCGATATTTTATGTTTGTTATGACCAAAACATATTTTGGCTTCATTCTGAAACTGGAGTGGGACAAATTAAACATGTTGCAGGCCACCACTTTAGCTAATTAATGAGAAATACCGGATGTTATGTATTGCTTTTATAAGTTATTTGTGAATGGTACATTAGTTAGGCATTTGTTTAGAATTTTTTTTCCAAACAATGTTTAAAAATTTTTAATAAATACATTGTCAGTGTCATGAAATAGCACTCGATGTACAACCACAGACTGTTTTACCAACAGTATGTGTCAATATTACTTATTATAGGTGATGTTTGGTGGCTCATCCTGTGAAGGCACTGATCTAGTACATGGATGGGCTCCACAGTCTGGGATTGAATCCCTATTGTAATGGTGCCTACTGTACTAGCTGTGCAGGCTGGGTGGTGCATAATTGGTGGTGGTGTTCGCCAGGGTTGGGGAGGGTTCACTTGGCCACAGTCCACATCACATCAGTCTCTAGCCACCCCGCTGGTTGATTGGGCGCCTGCGGTCTGCTTGCTAAAGCTGCACATCTTCCTCTGACTCATATTTGTGCAAGCTTGGCTTATGGACTGTGAAGACAAGCAGCTGGCAGCTTCGGAGGAGGTCGTGTACTTGTCTGAACTCTCATGCATCGGCTGCAGAGATTGCGGCATGTGTGTCTTTACAGTATGCAAATATAATTGGGCATGCCAAATTGTAGAGAATTTCGAGTAAAGCATAATTTAAAAAATATATATAGATAAAGATTATCTATTCCTAATGGCATACATTAGACAATAAATATAAACATAAATATTATTAGCAACATTTTAACCAATAACTGCAACTAGACTGGATTGAGTATAGGTATAACTAAATATATAGACACTCCTTCCCTTTGGATGTGTGCGTGACTCGTCGTGACAGACCTAGAAAGCTTGTGAGGTTCAGCTGCCAGTCTTTTTATTCTCTTGTCTAAGCAATAAGGGCACTTAAGTCCTGTGTACTGCCTACAGGGCAGTCCAGTGGTGAGCACGGTCCTCGACTCTGTTTTATTGGGAGCAATAGCAGCAGGCTGGTAAGGTATTATGAAGCCTGAATAGCAGCAGCTGCTCTTGACTGCTGGGGTAACATGGTTGCCACTGTCACAACTATTTGACTGAAAACACCATCCTCATGTGCCTGAATGACACAGGCCATTTCTTCCACAAAATCAGAATGGCAATCAGCACGTAGTTCTGATGAATTTATTTGTTTTATTTATTTAATTTACAGGGACAGAGCACATTAATCAACATTTTTAGGTTCCACATCAATGTGCCAGAGTTATCTAATGAGCTCATTTTCATTTGTAGTCCCTAAACTGCATGTCTTTGGACTGTGGGAGGAAACCAGAGTACCCAGAGGAAACCCACGCAAACATGGGGAGAACATGCAAACTCCACACAGAAAGGCCCAGGTGGGGCTCAAACCCAGGACCTTCTTCTTGTGAGGCAACAGTGCAACCCACTGCGCCACTGTGCTGCCCTAAATATATGAATTAATTAATAAGTTCAATAATGACCAAAACCAATTTAATTACCAAAACCCAAATTCAGATGGTGTCATGCAGAAATTTACTTTCACATTTATATAACATTGCTTCTAGAATTTACATTGAATACCCTTAGATCTTACTATATCAGAACTCAAAACTGCATGACTGAAAGTAGTAAAGAGTTAAAAGAACTGAATAATTTTCTTTCTGACCTGGGGGCTGTACTATGGAGGAAGCTGGTGGTGTAGCGCACGGTAGGGGCACATACCCGCAGACACTGTGCCCCACAGGAAGTGGAGATGAGTAGTGCTGCTGTATCCTTTTCCCTCCGGCCTTTAGTGGTGCGGGCAACAGTGCCCACAGAATGGGGATAAAACAAGTTTCAATAAATAGGCTACAAACACACCACACATTCAAACTCCAAGCTCCTGCAACAGAATAATTTCTGGCCAACAACACCACTCAATCCCTTATCTGCACTCAGGGCAATAAATGGCAATAAAACAAAAGTGAGTCTCCCCATCTTCTAATCACATATTGCACCTTTAACTGCATCGTAACTTATTTTTAATATTTTCTAACTTCATACTGTCTTGTTTATTTTTGCACAAAAAAAGTATATACTTTCAACTTTCAAAACACCGCCTTCAGCGGTCACTGAAGAACTCATTCAGAAAATAGTTTTAAATGTCCATATGTAATGTACTTACATTACATTCACTTTCGAGTGACCGACAAGCGCCATTGTCAAAAACAAGCCCAAAACATTCACTGCCATACAGGCAGTACAAAGTTACCCAAAAAGTTTGGACATAGTCTCTATTAAACTTGCACACGTTGTTTAATTTTGTTTAGGGAAATTCAATTAGTTTTTCAACAGGGATATTGGGTTTGCATATGCACCATACCAGTGACAGCATGCAGATATAACTTAGCCAAGTTAGATACATTAGCTTGCTATAGTGCAACTAAAAGATAATGACTTTCCTTCAGACCATTGCTTTGGTTTACTTCTTTTATTGGCCGAGTTTAGGCTGAAGGATCCGGGGATTTCATAAAGCTGGATTACTGAGTCAGCTGGACAACTGAGTTGAGTAAAATCCGGAACATCTCTTTTTATTTCAGTCCATGTTCAAGATTTGGGAGGGTTCTGGGTTTTACTCTGGGCTAACTCAGTAATCTTGCTTCGCAAAACAGGGCACTGGTGAAATTTTTCAGTAGCTCAGATATATTTGGAATCAAACTTCTTCAATGGCACTGAATAAGTAAACCTAATCACTTCCTTTGTGCTGCTGCAATTTTTGGTGGGATTGTCAGTCCTTAACCCCAGCTAGTCTTGAGGCTGAAAATTGGTATTTTATAAGTTAATTATACATTAATTTGCTAATACCTAAAGTGCCAATGATAAAAAAGTAAATTACTTTATATCAGAAATGGTAGGCAGGGACAGCTGGTGGTGTATGGAATGCCAAAGCATGAAATATATATCATATCATATACCTTTAAAAGGGCAGTTCACCCAAACAATGAAATTAAAGTATGTTTACACTTTTCCTATCTATCCATTCATTCATTCATTCATCCATTATCCTAACCCGCTTATCCTGAACAGGGTTGCAGGGGCCTGGAGCCTATCCCAGCATACATTGGGCGAAAGGCAGGAATACACCCTGGACAGGTCGCCAGTCCATCGCAGGGCACACACACCATTCACTCACACACTCATACCTATGAGCAATTTAGACTCTCCAATCTGCCTAACCTGCATGTCTTTTGACTGTGGGAGGAAACCGGAGTACCCGAAGGAAACCCACCCAACACAGGGAGAACATGCAAACTCCGCACAGAGAAGCCCCGGCCGATGGGGATTCGCACCCAGGACCTCCTTGCTGTGAGGCGGCAGTGCTACCCACTGCACCATCCGTGCCGCCAAACTATCTATACATCCAGACAAATTTTCTAGATTTCACAACTTATTTTAGATGCAGTTCACCATGACATAATGGACCTGAAAAACCTAAAATTTCAACAGCAATGTAATTTCCAAATATAATGCCACAGTTGCTCGCAAACATGAACATAGCGCAAAAATACACATTTTAATCCAGAAATATTTTTATATTGTCCACCTGTGTCTGTGCAAGCAGATGTTTCTGCTGAAAAACATCAGTAAACTATGTATTACGACACTTCCATTTTCTGGTATACTCAAAAAGTACTACAGTCTATCAATGCTAATGGCCGTGTGACAGCTCTTTATTTCCCAAACAACTGAATCAGACATGAAAAAAATTACAGTTCGCTGTGGCTTTCATAAACTGGTATTAAAGTAAAAGGCTGATCTCGCCATAAGAAATAAAACCTAGAAACTTAAACCATTGTCTTTTCACAGCCAGAGGTGGGCTACCATCTTTTGTCACAAAATGGCCAAAAAGAAGATATGCCTTTATTTCCTACTGTCTTGAGCTAGGAATAGTTTGATAATTGCTCCTTGACTGCAAAATTAGGGGTCAATTAAGCTCTTTGTGGAGGAATTCATGTGGATGGAAAGCATAGGCAGAATTGCTATTGTTCAGAACGTGGAGTAGGGAAACGTTTTCAACGGAGCATATGAGACACGATGGCTTTCCATAAAGCCCAAAATATTTTCTATTTCTTTTAATTCAGACAACCTTAATTTCTCTAAGCTATAAAATGTCACTGAACAAGGAATCCAAATCAACGAAAATGATAATGATAGTGTGACAAGCTTCAAAATGAATCTGAAAGTAAATGGCAGTGTCTACCTGTAATTTAACTGTATAGTGCTTAATGGCCATCTTTTGATCTTAATTAGCTTTGGACTCTTGGGAGATCCAGAAACAGGGCCATTTCACAGTTTAAGAATGCTTCATTTGATTGAGATTCACCAGCAATGTCGTGGGTTTAAATGGGAAGGGCAATGGGCTACTGAAGTTTTTAAGTAGTGCATTAAGTTTCAGACTCATTTCATATGAACAACTGAACACGTTCCCAAGAGAAAGAACCATTTAAAATAGCTGTATGAAAATGAATGGAAAGTGACTTTTAACAAAACACAATACGGAATCTCCTGTTGTTTAAGGGCAATGGCTTCAGGGGTGTTTGTTTTACAGGGGTTATATACTATGTGTGGTGTAGTGCCCTGGGAAATGGAATTGTAAAGTCCATTGTAACAATAAGCTTGTAAGCTCTAGTTGGGAATACTGTTAAACCAGTGTTTATTTATTTATTTATTATTATTATTATTATTATTATTATTATTATTATTACTTTTTTTTTTTTTTTTTTTAACAAAAAATGTTGCACATGAAAGCATGGAATGTATGCATCTATACAGTAAAAAAAAACACAAGCTACTGTTGGTGTGCATGTTTATTTCAAATTGACGTTATGTTACAAAAACACTTTTATTGTTAACTGTAACTTAAAAGTAAATACAAGAATCAGCTCAACTATCACCTAAAGTATAATATGCCACACTGTTGCTGGTTGTGCTGGTTGAATTTTGAGGACAACCGTTGAATAAAATACGTTATCAGGTAGTCATATACTTTACACAGCAAAATAACACTAATGTATGTGTGTTATTGGTGTGTTTGAACACAAAGGCAATTTGGGTTAAGTATTAATTGGGCTTTTAAGTAATCTAGATAGTATCAGTGAGAATACATACTGTATATGGTGATTGATGCTCATAATTTTACCATGATTAGAATTTTGTGGTCTTCTCATTGTGTAATTCTGACTAAATTCTTGAACAAATACAGAGAGAATTTGTTGCAATTCGAATGGTTTTTCTGTAGTGTTCTTCTACCTTAATTTAGTTCTACTAACCCCTGACCCCCTTGGTTGCATCTTATTTCAATAAATAAGCCTTTGCTTTTTTATGTTCTGAAAGAATAAGAATTGCACGCGTGATACGTATAAAGCTCCAAAATAGAAAAATAACAATAGTGTTGATGTTTCAGCCATACCACACCTTCATTAGAGCACATGATTTCTTTCAAGAGTTTCCACTCTTTTTGACTCTACACCTTGAGCTCCTGCATTGGTGTGCATGCACATCTTTGGACATTTAATTATGTTCTGAAGTAACCTTATTTCTTAGCTTTCTTTATATGATTATGTAATATGATAATGCTTATATTTCTTTAAGCGCCAAGTCTCTATATTTTAACTCCTAATAAGGAGTGAATTTGAGAATGACAATCTTTTTGATTTCCTTTGAATGCTTCCTTTAAATTACTAAGAGGTATCCAGTAAAAGTAATACTATGGTTGAATCTGTATTTATTTTTGTAAGTATATGAAGAGAAATAAGAGAAACTTCTGGTCAGAATCAGCTCTTCTCGAGATTGATCCTGTGTTATAGGAATCATCACATCTTTGAGATAGTCCACTTAGGATCCAAGCCTTTAGCAAAATTGTATTACATATTCAGAAAGAAGTAAGTTATGGTTTGAGGCTCAGTCTAGTGTGTGGCAAACCCTTGAAAGCATATCAGCATGCCACATCAAATGAGGTGTAACAACTGAAATCATTTTTATTCAACCCTTGCATTATATAGATATTTAGCTGAAAACTTGGTTGCTTTCAGGTTTCAGTATTTTTTACTACTTTTTCTTTCAGCTCGCTTTAGTGCTTTAAATACAACAGTGCTCTTACTTTCCATTGGACACATATAATCCCCGCATTTGACAACATTGGAGAATGACTTACGGTCAGTGCAGCATATGGCTATGATGCACACTGCAGCACTGATGGGGGAACCGATTCAATTCCAACTATTATCAAACTATTCGGTTTGCACTGAACAACTATACTTAGGCTTTCAAAAAAACAAATAATTTCATTAATAAAAAATTCTTGCAAGTATAGCAATATATTATTTCTACCCTTGTCCACAGTACAATATTAAGCATTATCAGCTTGTTTGACTTTATTATACTCTGATAGAGTATACTTAAGTATACTTGACTATGTTAATGATCTGTGGAATGCAGTCTATGCTTAACTCGATGTGGTAGAGAGAGAGTGGGACGTTCTGGTGTTCCAGCTCTGTCTATCAACTCATATTTCTAAAATTTTTGCATTAATCAGTGACCACAGTTGTGTATTTCTGAGTTTTGTTTAAAAGAGGAAATTTGCACTCTCATATTGAGTCATTGATATATCAAAATTAATGTGTGGACTCATTGTTTAAATGGTCAGGATTAAGACTCAATGAATATCCTGAATTTTGTGATGAAACTGCTGCTTATTTATTTATATTTCTCAAAATATTCATGACTGTATTACATCTTAATTGTAAAAGAGGGTGCTTGTCCCTCAACGTGTCCTTTCTGAATGTAAATAAAGGTTGATTGATTGGTTGATATAGTATGATATACACCTAGTTACACTTTACTGAATTTCAGGGTTTATAATTATTTACTTGACATGTTCTGATGCAAAGCACAACATACTGTAAAGTCTCATGCTGTTTTTAAGCATTTATGATTTAATGAGCGAGAGTCCCAGCTCTGAGAAGAGAGTTATTGGGCATAATTAAAGAGGGCTTTGCCCCAAGCCCTCAGTATTGACAAAGTGAACATCTGACGGAAGTCTTAATTAAGTGAACACATCCAGGTTTGCCTTCTGAGTTTGGCTTGCGGCCCATGTTAATTAACTTTACCAAAATTTCATCTCATAACCCAGTAACATGGAAATGTATTCCAGGCAGAAATCTTTTTATGACATTCCTTACACTAATTCAAAATGAAATTATTTTATTATTACTATTATTTATTTATTTATTATTATTATTTATTACCAATTCTGTTAATACAGGCCAACCTGCTATAGGAGGTCATCTACTGTAGGATAACATTTATTATTGAATCTCATACCACAGCCTAAATCAGCCTAGTGATGTACAATATACACCCAGTGAGCACTTCATTAATTATTTATTGAACTTAATATTTAGACATATTGGTCTTCTGCTGCTGTAGCCTATCCATTTAGAGATTTAATGTGCTGTGTGTTCAGAGATGCTCTTCTGCATAACACTGTTGTAATGCGTGGTTATTTGCATTACTGTCACCTTCCTGTCAGCTTTGACCAGTCTGGCCCTTCTCCTCTGACCTCTCTCTTTAACAAAGCATTTTTGCCCACAGAACTGCTGCTCACTGGATGTTTTTGTTCTCTGCATAGTGTGAAGCAGAAGAACCAGTAGCAACCAGGAAGTATGCTGAATAGAGGCTTTTATCCTGACAAGGACAGTTCAAACATAAATTGGTCAATTACCAGCAGACAGTTGTAATAAGGGTAATCCAAGACAGTGTCGATGTCACAAGCAGAACTTTGTTTACCAACTGGCAGTCAGACCAGGCAACGGTACAAAAGGGAATCCAGAAATCATAATCACAGAATACAGTCCAAATCACCCTGTCTGGCACCAACAATAATTCCACGGTCAAAGTTACTTAGATCACATTTCTTCCCTATTCTGACATCAAAACAGCTGAACCTCTTGACCACATCTACCACGTCAAAATGCTTTCATGCATTTTGTTGCCGCCAAATGATTGGTTGATATTTGCATTTACGACCTGGTGTACAGGTCTAGCTAATGAAGTGGCCACGGGGTATATATATTTTTTGTATGTGATTGAAGATTTTCACTAAAGGTGTTGACCATACAGAATGTGACACATACAATAGTATCATATAATTGACATTTACATTTTTGTAATTTGGCAGACGCATTTAATCCAAAGCAATTTACAAGTGCATAAGTTCTTCCACAAGTTAAAAGCATTGAATCCATAACTAGCAAAACACGCATGAAGAGCTGTTCTAAAGAAAATAGTCATCGTAAGTGCAATTTTTAAAAATGTATTTATTTTTTTATTAAGGGTTAGGGTCAGACAAGAGGGATATTGGCAAATTTATGTAGGAACATCAAGTCCCATACAATACATAGAGTGACTATTATTAACTGTAGCATTAAATAATTGTGAATTATGTTGTGAATTTACTAATTCATTCTTTATTTTCATCCTTTGTTTTCTAATCATTTTTCTTCTAACTCGAACAGCACCTCAAAGCATTCTAATAACCTCTAATAATGCTGGACTCACTAGACACAGTGGCAAGCTTGATTTCTGTTGTGTGGGCCTACACAATGCATGAAATACCTTATAGTTTCAGTCCAGGTTTCAAACTGATTTAAGCCTACCTATCCTCAGAGAGATCTTGCGCTGGCCAGCCTGCTAATTCAGCTGGACTTCGGTGAGAGGGACACCTCCAGGCCAGCCCTGCCATCGTGTTTCTCTGTGATTTAATCTACACTCTCCTTTAGAAAGGGCAGAAATCACTTCTCCACGGCCATTTCCTACCCAGCCTGAGGATGTGAGGAGCTATACAACCACAGCTACTAAATAGCACTAATTCCCCCTTTTAAAATACGGCAACGGTCGGCTGTGCCCAGCCATTGACGGGATGTGTATCAGGCCCGTATTTCAAAGGCTGCATTCCGAGTTCTGCCCATTAAATTCTGCTTGACGTATTAAAAGGACTGGGGGAGCCTCCTACCTATCGGAACACTGTGATGGGTGATAGAATGAGCTCTGATTGATGGCGACAAAGAGGAGCACGAAGACAGGGCGGACATTTTGTTAAACTTCCATGACTGAAATCAAGTCTCTACTTTGAGTGAAAGACTTCCAAATTACCTTCATCTCTCTCTGTCTGAATGAATGTGCTCCCGGCATGACAACAGATAACAGCCTTACGTCAAAGCGTAAGACAAAGGAAATCAGGAATGAACGCCTTCCTCCAAATGAAACATACTGTACAATGCATGTGTGTATAAACTATCATGGTTTGGGAGCTGCACTGCCTCTTAATACGTGACGGGAATTCTACTTGCACAAGAAAGTATTAGTATTGTCATTCATCGCTTATCTAATCTGCAAGTGCAGGGAAAGATCTCAGAAACTGTAAATTCATTGCCCTCGAATAATGCTTTGTTGGAGAAATAAGAACAGGAGTTCATGCTGTGGTCTGAGCAGTAAATAAAAGACCTTTGATTTTGGATGGTGTAGTGTTTCTTTGAAATTGCAAGGCTTTTTACATTTAATAGTTTTAAATGCACATAGCCTACATAGAGACTGGCTTGATTTAATAATGGGTTGTTCTTAATGTTAAAGTGCTAATAAATGCATGATATTTCCCTCATCATAGAGTGTGGAGGGTTTTCACTGAACTCGCTGTTGTTGAAGACAAAATTAGGAAAAAGTAAAAGCAAAATATTGATTGAATCTAGGTCTTTATCTTACCAAAGGTTGCAAAATAAATATAGATTCTAATTTTATGATTCAGTTTAAGATCTTTGTGAGAAGTCACCAGTACAATTCCAGTTTGTTTTTCTTTCATAGAGAAAAAAACTTCCTAGTTTCTGTCCTTCATCAACCATAAACTTAGACTTCATCAGCTCATACACTTTGCCAGGGTGAGGTCATGACTGCCAGACCCTTACATCACCAGGTTCTCGACACTGACTGGTCCATCCAGGTTCAAGTGAGTACGATTATGGCCACACACTAAATTTCATCAGCAATCATTTTTGTCACCTTCTACAACATTCCACTTGAAGACCCGTTTTATTTAACCCTGAATTTTACCATTTAAATGGACAGGATAAATATTCTTAGTACAGCCTTCAATAAAAAAAGAAATTCTTGTGTCTGAAAATTATTCATATCAATTTTATAAAGCTTTCTCGATTATGGAAATCTGCAAGTCTACACATCGTATATTGTGAGTGGTGGCATGGGCAGGTGGTAAAATAAATTAGTTCAGTGACTTTTATGAGCTTTTCACTGTTGGTGAAAAATGCATGAAACTCAAGTTAAAGACCATTACCCAAGCTGTCCTCCAACATTTTCAAGAAAGTGCTTTATCTCTTGTGTGCAGCCAGTACTTTCCTCCAGTACACTGATTTATTTTTCAAAGAAACATGACAAATAACTGCAGGTAGGCATACAGTCTCTGATGAAGTCAAATGGTGCTACTGAATTTTACACATTGAATAAGTGTTCGTAGTGAGTCAAGCTGGTCATGTTAGAGAATGCTCTGTAGTATGTGAACTTTTCAAGAGCTGCTCCTTGGTTATCTCAATGACGAATGTTCTGCCATTGCTTAAAAGTTATTCCGCAGCAGGGACCTTTACTGCTAAGGTTCAGCAGCTTACATTTAGGAGGTAAAACAATTAGTCATGGAATTCTAATGAGCCTCAATTTCAGATTGATAATGACTAATGGAAAATATAAGTGACTATGATTGTTTATTTCCAAATAGAATTGTTAATTCCTTCATAATTTCATATTTTCAGTGTTGAATCCCTGAGATAAACATTTATGTTTTTAAAGCCAATGTTAGTGGCCATTAATATTGCGAATATGAGTTTAAAGGACCAATTCTGGATAGATTGTTGCATTTTGTTATTTCCAAAAGGGTGCTTTTTGGTGCGACCATGCATGTGCCAGCTAATGAAAAATAGATTCTGAGAAAAGAACCCATTTGAAGTATAAAGCAAATCAGTCATGATATATTGCTAACAAATGCCTTGATGGATCACTTGTAATTTGTAGCAATACCTACTGGATCATCAACAAACAATGTTGTATAGATCTGATTCTTAGAGAATGTCATTTCTAATTCCTGTTACTTGGTGTTGCTGAAAATAAGCTTTTTAGTAGATTTGATTTGACTTTTAATGCCTTGTTTTTATAACCTTTGTGATTTTTATTCAATGGTATGTCACATTAAACCTGTGCATACATTCATTTAATTCATTCTGGAGAACACCATGGAAAACATAATGAACTTGTAGTAAAGATTGCATTATGTATCGGCTTACGATATTTACAAGCGCATGAGCTGCAGATTATAGAGCAAAAAACACAAACACAACCACTATATCAATGACTCAAGGCTGCAACTATTACTGCATATACTGTACACTAAACTATAGCTCCCCCTAGTGCAGCTTTTGGCTTATTGCCATAGAATCCAAGTCTAAACATTTAAACACAATAGACATCAGAGGAAATACAAATTGAGTGATGTTTGCATGGTGTTTGATGTTCATATTTGTTTCCATGCAATCCTGAATAAGGTTGTTATGCCTTTACAGTTACAGAAAACATGGTTATACTTGTACAGACTCAGTAAGTTCAATTATGATTATGACATTATTTTAAACCGGTAAAATAGAACCATTAGAAAATCTACTTTGGTGTGAATTGAAGAAATATGCTGTATATTACATGAAGAATGGCCAGAAATATATCACATTTCTAAAAAAGAGTATCGTATCACAGAGACCGACAATAGATGAGGTAGTGCATTGAATTTCTCGGCTCAGACAGAGTACAGATGCTCAGTAGATATTATGGCTAGAAATGAAGTGCATCATTTTGAAAATGACTGTAGGTCTACGGGATAACATCAATAAAAATATATAACAGTCATCACATAGCTAAAACTTGAACCCTTGAAGAATAATGAGTTACATTTCCAAGTAGCATCCCACAGTTGGAAGCTAGAATACCCCAAATAACATTTTACTTAAAGGAGTTAAAGGAGGAGCAGATGAAGAGAAACTGTTTGGGAAAAAAAGAGGGGAGTAGAGGGGGGCAGATAGATTGAGAGACAGATATTTAAACAGTCTGTGAGGGGGGAGACAGTGGAGGTCGATGCAGTAGAGGCAAGGCCAGGTGTGTGTAATGGCGTGGTGTAGAGAAGGATCAATTTTGGAACCTTGAAGAACGCCGCAAAGTCATGTGCAGTGAGAGGAGAAGAAGGGAAGAGGAACAGGGTGTTGTGGCAGAATAACAGGGGGCATCCAAAGCATATTAATTCAATGGCAAGTCAAACAACAGTCTGCAATTCACTGTTTTAAAAGGCGATATGGTGAAGGCGCCTCACTGTGCAGCATGGATGAGCATCACAGTCTCAGATCGTATCGGGACCAGGCCAGTGTCGACTGTGGCCAGTACAATACCTCCATAGGGTGACACAAAATTGGCAATTGCTTTGCCCAGGGAATGGGATGGTTCAGTCGGATATGGTTTCACATGCATCGCTATCAAGGGACCCTTGCTGGTCAATCAGGTGCTATAGCCTGTGGTCTAAAAACAAATAGGTGGCAACAAGTGTTGTCTAAAAGAGAACCACAGAGAACGATGGTTGTCTACACACTCCCAAATCGGGGGTGGGCTATGTGCATGTATGCAGCTGTGGTTGCAAATGACTGGGAAAGTCATCCAAAGTGGGGTGGGAATTGACAGCCCTGTGGTAAGTGTTTTTTTTTTAAGGCAGTAGACGGCAGTATGTTAATAGTTGTGGATTTTAATTTCCCTGGAGTGAGGATGCTTTAGGAGAAGCAATACAGGATGAGTCATTGAGGAAGAATGACTAGCAGAAGGTCAACTTAATAACTTGTATATTCGCCACCTCCGTTGCTGTTCAACATTTTACTTAGCCACTCGACCCACATTTGAGTGGGCCTCTCTGATAGGTGATTGTCTGTTCCAGAAGCTTCCTATAAGATTCTGATGAGTCAGAGGGAGAAATTCATCTCAGAAAGCAGGCAAGTCTTGGGTGGATTGTGCTGGAGTGGGCCAACAGCTCTAGATGTTAAACAGTTAAACAGTTAAACACATATGGAAAAGTATGGAGGTGTGTGAGAGTAAATGCAAGAGAGATGAATAGGGTCAGGGAAATGAGACTGTGCAGTCTGTGAAAGGTCTGTGCTCTTGTTTTGGATTCAAATACCTTTCTAAACTTCACTGAGCTCGTCTGGTGTTTTCAACCAATGAAATAATCACGAAAAGTGCAAATGGCTCTTGGTTGGCTCAATTGCACCAGGCAAGATCAATCAAGCACGTATTTGATGTATTCGACACAGGTCTGCTGGAGATAGACTCTTGGCATCTGCAGGTGGAGGAGACTCCCACACAGTCTTGTAAAGAGACCAGCAAACAGACGACTCCACATAAACTCTTGAACACCAAACTCAAAACACAACAGTAACTCGGGATCCCACATCGAGGCCTTTATGTAGAAAACTCCCACACAACAACTAGAGGCTCCTGTGCAAAAAACATTGCACAATTTTTGTTTTCAACTATTTTTATTGATTTTTTTCTTGAGAGAGGTACAGCCAAGATACAAAGGGAGGGGAGAAGACAAAGACCGTCCACCCACCCACATCTACCCAGTAAAGGTGTGTTTTAGTTTGAGAGTGTATTGGCTGACTTGCAAACCCTCTCTCTTTTTTAATCATAGATACAATTCACCAAATAACAGTACAGGACATCAAAGAATACACAGGAGACATGAAAAAACAAATAAGGGCAAGATACGCACATATGGTGACCAGATGCAAAGTCAAAATGGAGAACAAACAGTAAAATGTTGAGTGGCAATGCAGGACAGTATTGATAGTCCATTCTTTACAGGTTACCAAAACAAAATGTATCAAACTATGCCTATCAGGTTTAGACACATATCCCACCTGCAGTTACACTTTTGTCCACTAGTCAGCACATACAATACAGTATAATATGCTTGAATAATGAACAGATGACTAAATTAATTGCTCATTTTATAGGCATGACCAATGCCCAACAAGGTAAGTACGGTCTTTATTGACACATAATTTTAGATCCAACGTGCAATTAAAAAATAATAATGAATGATCAGTCAGCAAAATCAGTTTGAACTAACAGGATAGGTCAATCACAGCCTTCCGACTCCTGACCTGACTTTATAATTAGGCATAAAATAAAATAAATTAAGTACAGATCCTGCATGTCTAAATGTATACTCGATTGGACATTAATTGTATGGTTATAAGGATTTACTGTAAAAATGATATATAAAAATAAGTCCACTTTTGTACGGTCACATGATATTTTCTTTGCAATCTCGGAGCCTGCAAAATGACAGGTCTAGCTTGCTCCCACAGTCGGCTGACCTGTATAAATAGGAGTGGTGCACAGTGTGATACACACTTGTTATCTCAGCTGCAATGACTTTGTCTGCCTGGCTATCATTTTTGGGTTTAAGTAGAAATGCATCCATAGATCAGGGGCCTGTATCACAAAGCAGAATTAATGAGTAAGCTGGATATCTCCAAGAACAGTGGTCTCCAACCCTGGTCCTGGAGAGCTACAGGGTCTGCTAGTTTTCGATATTACCCTGCACTAAATTAATAAATTAGAGCAGTTGATTACACAATTAACTCACCTCATCTGGTTATCTGGCTGTCTGAGTGCTGATTGTAAGGAGGAAAACAAAGACCAGCAGACCCACTTGCTAACCAGGGTTGGAGACTCGAGTAGAACCTGGAATCCTCTAAAATGAAACGCAGACTGAAAAAACAGCTATTCCAGGGTTTGCTCGGTGCAGTTATTCAGCTAACTCAGTAAATTTGCTTTATGATGCAAGACCCTGGACATTTGTTTTTGCAACGCAACTTTCTGGTGAGATTCACGTGTACTGTGGTGCTTCAAGTCGTGGCTTAATCTTATCTTTGCGAAACTGAAAACAAATATGGCAAAATATGCACAAGGCTGTCCAAGCCTCACCTGAGATGCTCTTCTGCATACCACTGTTGTAATGTTTGATTATTTGCGTTACTGCCACCTTCCTGTCAGCTGTGACCAGTCTGGCCATTCGCCTCTGACATCTCGCATTAACAATGTTTCTGTCTGCAGAACTGCTGCTCCCTGGATTTTTACTTACTTTTTCTGCACAATTCTTTGCAAACTCTATAGACTATTGTGCGTGAAAATCCCAGGAGATCATCAGTTTCTGAGAGACTCAAACTACCCTGTCTGCCATCAACAATCATTCCACAGTCAAAGTCACATCAAATCAAATTTTTTCCCCATTATTATGGTTGATGTGAACATTAACTGAAGCTCCTGACCCGTATCTACACAATTGTATGCATTGCACTGCTGCCACGCAATTGGCTGATGAGATAATCACATGAAGTAGTAGGTTTTATGTTCCTAATAAAGTGAGTGTATAAAGCCCTTAATACAGATAAAGCATGTAATTATTATTATATGTCATTATAACTCAACAATGATGTTCAGAAAATCCTTCATAAGGCTAAGGGTCTACATACTGAAACCACATACCTGGTTCTGCTATAAATGCATGACTCACACTATCCATTTTCAGAGCTTGCGGTCAGGGAGAAAAGCATTTTTTGTGGATATTGCAACAATATTTTGTTATTGGAAAATGCCCGCAGCCACAACAAGCAGTGCTTTCCAATACCTTTGAAGTTCCCAGTCCGTTCACAGCTGGGCTCCCCTAAATCAGCACTGATGGGGATTACTGGGAGTTTAGGCTACAGAAATGAGAGTATAGCCATCCAATTTCACCACAGTAAAGACTTTTGATCATACTACAGCAATTCATATAGCCTACTGTTGTATTTTTACAATTTTCTGGCTTTTTAAATGTACCATGTCTATATACCTGCATGAATGAACAAATAACAATAGTGTTTAACATACAGACATGAGAAGGTGCACAAAATTGGATGTCAAAATTGGATGGAGACGACTATTTGTATAGATGACATGTAAATCCAAATGTATTTTGTTTTGTTGTTGTATTTTGTTTTGTAAAATGTTAAATCCAAGGAATTATAGCCACCAATACTGAGATTTTAAAGATATGAGCTATGATGATTACACCCTTATAACTCTTTATCTCCTTCTCACTATCTGACACACAGGTTTCAGCCTGCTTTCCTGAGCGACATCCCGAACTGGATGGACAACCACCATCTAAAGCTCAACCCAGGCAAGACTGAAATTATCTTCATTCATGTGCTAACCTCTCCCTTTCTTGAACTGTCAATTTCCCTAGGGGACTCCCCAGTGATGCCAACGCCATGTGCAAGGAACCTTGGAGTGATGATAGATAACAGACTGTCCCTCTCTGAGAACATTGCGGTGGTGACCCGGTCATGCAGATTCTTCCTATATATCCATAACAATCAGAGAATCCACCCTTTTCTCACCCCCTACTCTACCCAGCTCCTGGTCCAAGTGAGGGCCTTGTCCCGCCTGGACTACAGCAACTCTCACCTGGCTGGCCTCCCAGCGTCCGCCATCAGATCCCTCAAACCAGAACGCAGCAGCTCGTCTGGTCTTCAACCTTCCCAGACACACCCACATCACCCCCCAGCTCACATCCCTCCACTGGCTGCTCACATCAAATTCAAAACATAGGTGCTAGCCTTCCAAACAGTTAAATTGTCAGCCCCAGCCTACCTCCAAAAGATCATCAGACCGTACACGTCTGCCAGACCTCTTCGTTCAGTCAACGCCTGACTCCTGGCGCCTCCCCCTTGTCGCACTTCCACCTCCCGGCCATGACTACTGTCTGTTCTGGCTCCACGGTGGTGGAACGACCTCCCTGTAGAAGTCTGAACAGCAGAGACTGCCACCTTCAAGCACAGACAGAAGACACACCTCTTCAAGCTGCACCTCTCCCAACCCCTCCCTATAATCTCTAATTGATTGGTAGTTGTTGCTTTTCAGTTCTCAATAGTGTCTCTACTTGTAATAACTTTGCTAGGATGGTATTTTTGCTACTTTCATTTCGCTATGTAAGCTGTTTATTGTTCCTCCATAAGTGTAAATCATTCTATCGCATTGTATATGAATATATATTTTTTATATATTCCATTGTCAAATTGATAAAATAGGCCCAAGTCCTTATCGTTGTTGTAGCCTTCACACTTGAAATTGTACTTCCCTCTAGGGTCTTTCAGCGCACTTGTCCCTGGTTATGGGTATGCCCGTTGCACTTTGTTGTACGTCGCTCAGGATAAGCGCGTCTGCAAAATGGCAATAATGTAATGTAATGTAATCTCCTTTTTATCAGAGAAGAAGATAACCAAACCTAGTATAAAATCCACCTATGATCTCTCTCCCTTTAGTATACAGATTAGTAGTTGGGAAACTGAAGACTGCAGTAATCAAAAATATGAGGTGACTAATATGACCATTTTGCAATTGCAATGATGTTTATTTTTTCTTTTATCAGTTAAAAGACACAACATTGCTTACAACGTTCTTATAGTGGTCACTTTTAAATTGGTAAGTTGTATGGCAGATATGATTTCTTTATCACCGGACAGTCTACGTACACAGCCACTGCAGCTGTTGAGAGTTGAGCTCCGCATGGTATTATAGCAGCAATAAGGCAAATGAATGCTATTCTCAATGGCAGCTTCCTTTCCTGCTTTACAATAGCTGTGATTATAAATGTCAAGAGAAAAGTTCAGATCACCAGATGTATTTGTGCGTGCCAATTCTCTGTGCTTTCATTACAATTAAGAGTGTCCATTTATTTGACATAATTACAGCTGCAGCATGCTCTGATACACGTTATACGTGACATGTCACTGGAGACAGGACTTGACGCTCAAAGATTTAACACATTGAAGAACAGATTATTAATAACCATCCATCCATCCATCCAATATCTGAACCCGCTTATCCTGATCAGGGTCGCAGGGGGGCTGGAGCCTATCCCAGCATACATTGGGCGAAAGGCAGGAATACACCCTGGACAGGTCGCCAGTCCATCGCAGGGCACACACACCATTCACTCACACACTCATACCTACGGGCAATTTAGACTCTCCAATCAGCCTAACGTGCATGTCTTTGGACTCTGGGAGGAAACCGGAGTACCCGGAGGAAACCCACGCAGACACGGGGAGAACATGCAAACTCCGCACAGAGAGGCCCCGGCCGACGGGGATTCGAACCCAGGACCTCCTTGCTGTGAGGCGGCAGTGCTACCCACTGCACCATCCGTGCCGCCTATTAATAACCAATTGTGAATTATTAATCCACTGACATATTTATGCAAAGCAGGTAATAATTGCACGTTTAATCCAAGTTAAATAGCGATGTAAAAATTGAAGTGAAAAGATTACTCTGAATTAATGTTGTGGATTTTTTTTTCTTTTTTTTTTTTACCACAGTTGAGATAATCAAAAGAAAAAGGGAGAAGAGAATTCAAAAAGTGCATGTGCATAAAAGAGAATAGAATTCATATAAATTAGAATTCAATAAATAAAATTGTAATTAACAGGAGGCAGCCTACCTCACACAGGGAAAGGAGTGGATTGTAATCACACCTTACATTAAGATTTGGTTGGTAAGGTGAGGTATGATTATCACCAGGAGAAACAAAGAAACAATTACAAGATGATGAGACATTTGAGAAATTAAGTTGTTTAATTTTATGACCTTGTGCACTACAGATAGGCAGGCCTTTCCTGGGAAGCAGACCCTGTCGGAGATTTTCTGCAAACAACTTCGTTGTTTATCTGTTTGTTTTCTGTATTAGTGTATCAGTAGAAAAGTCTCCAAATAATCTCCAAATTTTCCAAAAAATGAAATGGCACAGAGAAATCTTTGTATTTTGTTAAATGAAGTAACATATTAGTAAAATAACTTGATCAAGGCTCACTGGGATTACCTACAGAGCCAGAAGCAAGCAAGACAGCCAAAGTGTGCAGACGAACTGTAGCAAGTTCTCCAGTATGTTTTGAACAGCCTACCAGCTGATTTTCTAACTACCTAAGATAATTGATACAGTTTTAAAGGCAAGGATGGTCACAACAAATATAGATTTAATTTAATTTTTCATGCTATTTCTCTTTACAGCAAGTTCAGTATTTAGAAACCATTTATTATTTTTGTGACATTTACACAGTAGCCTACTGCATATTACAATATACAGAATTCTGTAATTATTAAGCATCATTATCAGATGACAGTGGAGGATATGCACAAATGGGAACCTGAAATACAAAAATGAGTGGGCTAGACATAGCAGGTTGCTCAGCCACGAATAGATCCTCTTAACAGTCTGAACACTGATGTGCATGGTGTTCATCAGCACAGACATCCTTGCAAATACACAAACATGTCCATAGCCAATCCAGTTACAGTAACACACAATCAAAAGAGTAATTTTCAAATGTATTCATGACAATATCATAACATAATTAACTGTAAGGACAAGAAGTAGAACAAAGCATTTGATCCACTTTGAGTGTGCAGAACTTTAATAGTGACAAATTACTGTGATACAAATGTTTGTTATTACATCTGCTGCAGCTTGCCCCTGGCACGGTGGAATGGGTTTTGAGCTGCTAATTAAGGGCCACAGATTTATTGCCCACAGAACACTCTGTCTGCGCAGTGAATCACATAAATTCTTCCAGCTGTTATCTACTGTATCTGTCCATGAAAATAATGTATTATTATTATTATTATTATTATTATTATTATTGTTATTATTGTTATTATTATTGTTATTATTGGTAGTAGTAGTAGTTCCTAAGCAATACATTGACAGTTTGTTGTAGGTTGCTGTATTTCAGGGTGTTTGTAAGGTAACTCAATTTGCAAAACATATCTGGAAATGATGGCTGCAACCATTTTCTTTGTACCTTTTGGAAAATCTTCAGTCCTGGCTGCTGCCCTGAAGAAAACACAGAGGTATTCCTTCCTTACAGAGTGAGTAGAAATGTGTGAGCCTGTGTTCTTTACTTATTCTTTTCACATTGTACTTTAAGTTAACAATTTGATAGCCTTTACTGCCCCCTAGTGTTCAGATTACTTTAGTACATCCCACAATTATATTATTAGTAACTGGTTGGGCTTCTTATACAGTATCTATGTCTTTTATATATAGAATAACAATAGATGTATAGGAAGATTAAAATAGACTGGTAGCAGGTAATATAAGGTTAGATTGTGCTTCATATGTAAAACAAATAAACAAATCTAATTTACCCCCCCTCCCCCCAAACAATTATTTAATGCCTGTATGTGAAATTAATCTCTCTCTGAGCAAATAAAATGGCAAATCAAAATCCTGCCGAAACTGCAATCAGCTATATTATTAATAATCTGATGGCAAGGTAAGGTAAAGCTGGGCAGTATTTCTAAGCTGGCATTAGAAGGACAGCATGTGCAATTTACTTGGCCTGTCCAGCAAAAGGAAAGGAGAAGTAATGTAATTTACTGGCTCTGGAATTAGAAGATTTTGGAAGAGAGAAAAAAAAGATATTTTATTTGTGTTTGTTCCAGTCACTCAGGAGGTACCAACATTACCCCGGTTCAGAAAAAACACTTTTCTACTTTTTATTTGATTAAAAAAATGTGCATGCAGCTAATAGCACTCTGTGTTAAGGCATAAACCAGTCAGGCCCCAGCTTATGCATAAACAAGCAGGGCAGTCAAGGTGCAGTCAAACATAATCTTTCCATCTTTCTTAGAACTGCATTTGTTCTGCAGCAAATCCAGGATCCCTGTTCTAATGTCAGCATTTAGGGACTGATGGAAATGGACCTGGTCTGTCATAAAGTCTAGAAGCTTCTCCCCCATCTCATCTCCCTTACTGAAACACTTTGTGATGTCTATAGTGTTGGGCAGGGCATGCTCTTCATACTTCAGTCCCAGCTCCTGAAGACAATTTTTTATATCACCGGCAGATAAATAGTCACTGATGGACTTTGTACAAAGCTCTTGCTTGTAGGTCTTCCAGAGTGTGTTCCAGCCACTACTTGCTAAATATGAAAATGAATATGACATAGTTAATCATGATACAGAAATACTTAAATATAAGTCTCTATCAAATGACTAGCCTAGCATCAATATTAATAGAAGGTAATGGTATACATTAACTCTATCTTCAACATTAACTTTGTCATGTCATAATGCTGCTAGGTTGTGGAATAACAGAACATATTCATCAGCTTTTACTACATTAATTACAACCATGAAAAACAATATGTGTGTATGCATTATGTCACCAACTGGAAAAGCAGGTTGCAGGTTGAAAGAGTTGGGTTAGACATTTTACTAGTACACCAGGGAACTCCTTACATTACATTACATTATTGGCATTTGGCAGATGCTCTTATCCAGAGCGACGTACATGATTAGACTAAGCAGGAGACAACCCTCCCCTGGAGCATTGCAGGGTTAAGGGCCACCCCCTTACTCTTTGCAAAAAGAGTAAGGGGATGACAACAGTGACCTAGGGTTGTGTGTCTGCTGTTTTTTTTTAGATCTTTATTATATAATTACTTGATTTATTTGCTGAATTAAGGCTGTAGGTTTGCACATAATGTACCTGAAACATCTGAAAGTTAATATCCTTTACAGCAGTGCTTCACAACCCTGGTTCTGCTGGCCCCCTGTGAATGCTGGGTTTTGTTCTAACCGCAGTCGCATGCCAGAATTTTAATAAGATGATAATTTTTCTTAATTAGGTGCTTTTCATGTCTAGAGGGATTATTTGCCCTCTTAAGCCACATTATGTCAGAAAAAGCTAAGCATTTCATGAAGAATAACAGTCTGACATTCATGTTGTGCTTATTATGATATATTATAAACAATAAGAGGTTACAAAATTATTGAAATGATTCAGTTGAGGTGAAGAGATGGGCTCATAATTGGTGGATACATGGCCACTAAAACTAACAATTTGGTAGATAATGAAGAATTCAAAGACAATGCAAATGATAAGGAGTCAATCCTGTACTGTGAACAACCAGAAACATGTGTTGAACAACCTAATGACCCTATTGATTTAATTTGATCAGTTTAGAAATGTTTAATTTTTTATATAATATTATTTATATTATTTTTATATAATTATTTGCAATATCGCACAATAAGCACAATATGAACATAAGAAGTTATTCTTCATGCCATGTGTACCTATTCTGACATAATATGGCTTAAGTTCATAATAAGACATGAAAAGTGCCTGTTAGCAACTAAAATCCTGGGATTTTATAAAAAACCAGCATACACAGAACATACACTATGACCAGGGTTGGGAACCACAGTACAGCACAGTGCCCTATCAGCTGAAATATCCATCCCAGGAGGAACCCTATCAGAATACTCACAAAGCCCACACTCACCTAACCTCTGTCAATTATTCACCATGATCATACTACTTTATGGTATGGCTGGTGTCTAACTGTGTGATCAGGGCCACCTTATAGCTCTTCTGTTCTGAACTGACGAAACAATCCTTATCTCCCTAACACACTCTTACTTCATCCTGTGATGAAATTTGTTCAGGCACTCTGGCAGCAGTCAAGTTTACACAGGGGAATGTGTATCATTATCATCAGCCATTACATTATTAGTACAATCATTTTTCTGCCTTCTCATAGCATTCTAGCAAATGAAAACTGTTCTGAATTTTTATATAGCTCGTTACCTGCTTCGTGGATGATCAAAAGCTTGCCTTTCTCTCTGAGCAGGCTTTGAAAAAACTTGATGGTTGCTTTCAGGTCGGTTACATAGTACAGCATCTGTGTAAGGTTGGGAATGACAGAGGAGAATAAGTATTTGCTTTTTGGGTATTAGAGGAAGAGAACTTACAGCCTGTGCAAAACCAGGCATGGTCAAGAAGGTTGCCAAAAGCGCAGGCTAAGACCTATTGCTGGCTTGGGCTATTTCAGTGGCAAACTGACCAGAAGTCTGTAGTGGCCTGAGTTGACTTCATCGTTCCATGGGTAGGGTGGGATTAAGTTTAGCAGGGTCCTTCAGATTACTGTGGCATGATATCCTGTCTTGCATTTGCTCCTAATGATGTATCAAACATTTACTGTACGTTATAAACAGCTTTTGTAAGAGGAAGATGCCATTCTTGCAATCAGTACAAGCTCTCCTGAAGTAGGTATGCAAGGTGGAAAATAGCCTCTGGTTTGTGGGTGAGTCCTTTGGAGGGGTCTACATGCTTGAGCTCCTAACCTACAGTGCCCCCCATAATGTTTGGGACAAAGACCCATCATTTATTTATTTGTCACTGTACTCCACAATTTGAGATAAAATAAATCACATGTGGCTTAAGTGCACATTGTCGGATTTTAATAAACCACATTTTTACATATTTTGACTGCACCATGTGGAAATTACAGAAATGTTTATTCATAGACCCCCCATTTTAGGGCACCAAAATGTTTTGGAAACAGCAATGTTATGTAAATGAAGTTTTGTAGTTATGTTTAGCATTTGTTGCATATCCTTTGCATGCCATGACTTCCTGATGTCTGTGACCTATCAACATCATAGAGTCTGGATCTTATTTTCAGGTTGTCCTACAAGCAATACTAAAACTCTTTGCATTTAAATGGATCTCTATGGGAATTGGGTGGGACTAGATTCAGCTGTAAATTACGGTTATACAGTATGGAACACATTTGTTGGCTAAATGGCTTTAAGTCATCAATGAGCCAAGGTATCAAATGAGCTACCAACCACCGTGTTGCTCCCAAATATGCAGAAGATACAAAAATAATTGTTGAGTACAACAGGACAAAAATTTCTGTACTGTGCTTCAACACAATGCCAGCTCAACAAATTCTCAGTATTGAGGTATTCATACATTGATTGGAGAAAAGGAATAAATACTGATTAAATTAAGATTCGTTTGGAAGTCAAATAAGCTAAGTCAAGTACGCTGGCCCTCAGCCCTCTGCTAGTGACAGCTTCAGACTCTTCTCAAAGAACAGAAGTGCCTTCAGATTCATTTTGGTCAGCCGCCAGGATTCACACTTTGCACATGATCAGTGTATGTTTTGCATTAAACAGTAAAAAACATGAAACTGGTTAAAACAACTGTGGGATCACTTGACAAGGCCTGGGTACCCTGCTCATCCTCCCATATACACTGTAAAAAATTCAGGCTGACCTCAGGACAAATTCAACTTGCTCATCCAGTAAAAAGTTGCCAACTGTTTTAAAGGCTATGAGACATTTTCCATGCCTTCTTTTCATCATTACCGAACATTTAGTTTTGAGAGTAACTATTTGTTTTTGTTTTCCATCCATCCATCCATTATCTTAACCCGCTTATCCTGAACAGGGTCGCAGGGGGGCTGGAGCCTATCCCAGCATACATTGGGCGAAAGGCAGGAATACACCCTGGACAAGTCGCCAGTCCATCGCAGGGCACACACACCATTCACTCACACACACACTCATACCTACGGGCAATTTAGACTCTCCAATCAGCCTAACCTGCATGTCTTTGGACTGTGGGAGGAAACCGGAGTACCCGGAGGAAACCCACGCAGACACGGGGAGAACATGCAAACTCCGCACAGAGAGGCCCCGGCCGACGGGGATTCGAACCCAGGACCTCCGTGCTGTGAGGCAGCAGTGCTACCCACTGCGCCATCCGTGCCGCCTTGTTTTTGTTTTAATATCATGAATTTAATATATATTTGATATATAAGGACGTGACCTCCATGGGTCTATTTTTAATAACATGGATTCAGTTGTGGCTGTTGGCCCAACTTCATTGTTTCCATTGTATATTGAATTATATTTAATTAGCCAAGTTATCTGATCTGATATATATATAGAACATCTGATGTGTTCTAATGCTTAAATGTAATTAATTTCAAACCTACTTATAAGCACATCCTATTATAGTAATATCTTCTGAAGAGAGCATAGTGGTATGCCTATCCTCTTGAGGTAAAGTATTTGTTGCCAGATGATAGTCACTACCAAACCAAATCAGCTGAGCAGTGGTTTTGCTGGATGTCTACACTTTATTCTTAGCTGGAGTTGACAGCTGTAGGTGCCCAACTGACCAAAGGAGTTGCTCTTGCACAACGAGCAGAAGAATGAGGGATGAAACAATGGAGTCGCTCCAGTCGCTTATTTTCTCCATCTTTTCCATCTGTGGGACTCATAAATTGATCCAGGCCTACCATCTTTGTGAAATTTAAATCCCTTAAATGCTCCTTAGAGGAGCGAGGAGGCTCTCTTAATAGCAGCCTTTGTGGAGGTCTTTTCTTGGAACACAAATACATCATCCACTTGTGGAGCCACCTCTCCATATCTGCCTCATCTGTAATTGATGGTGCTTTAAACTGTTGTTTGACTGAGCTAGGACGTTTCATTTGCATCTTGCCTAAATTTCTCCGTCCATGTATCTCATCTCTGCATTTATTCCTCGCAACCTTCACTGCATGGAGTTATGGAGCGAGGAAAGGATGCAAGAATAAGCCATTGGAATGAACCCAATTTCTGCAATCCTAGGGTGATCCCATTGCACTTCATGCTTTTAACAACACTTGTATCAAAAGATGTCCCTGGTTGGCCACAAAAATATATTTTGGAAACATTCCACCAGTCTGGTTGGGTGTCAATAATAATTTTAATTATTAATATTTATTTACACTCAGTGACCAAGTTAGAATATTTTGATTTATTGGTCTTCTTCTGCTGTGGTCTATCCTCTTAGAGGTTTTCAGAGATGCTCTTCTGCATACCACTGTTGTAATGCGTGGTTATTTGCATTACTGTCACCTTCCAGTCAGCTTTGACCAGTCTGGCCCTGCTCTTCTGACCTCTCTCATTAACAATGCATTCATGCTTGTGCATGAAAATCCCAGGAGATTAGCAGTTTCTGAGATACTCAAAACACCCTGCCTGATTTTATGCTTTTAGTTGCTAACACATGATTGGCTGGTTAAATATTTGCATTAACAGGCTGGTGTAGACGTCTACCTAAGAAAGTGGCCACTGAGTGTATATAGACCCACTAAATGAAATGACATATTACCTGAATCATATGCACAAGGTCAAATCTCTTTGTTTCCTTCTTGTTTTTGACAATTTCTTCATACTCTGCACAGGTCATTGAATGCCAGGTGAAGGGTATTTTCTGCAGGTTGGGAGTCTTGGCCACCAAAGCTATGTAACATGTCAGAATACAAAAGAAATGCGACATACCAACATGCAGAACCAAATGTGACATTTATGTTTGAAAAAACAGGTCTAAATACTAAACATGGCATCCCAAAATAACATTTTTAAGACAAAAATAAACATTTCAATGCTTAGTGGTTTTCAACATTTCATAAATAATATTTAGCTTGGCCGTATATGCAACTAAGAAGTTCAAGAGAACAATACTTTATAATTCCTAATATGGTCATGCAGACATTATATATTTACAGCTTTCTTATTTCTTTCTATATTGTCCAACCACACTGGCCATATTTAGCCAAGCAACCATGCTTATCCCACCCTCCATCTTATTATTTCAAGTTGACTCCGTGTTTGTGTGTGTGTATGTGCATGTATGCTATATTTACTAAATGTGCTAAATTATGCAATATAAATTATTTAAAAGAAATATTTAGCAATATGTATAACAAATAATTTAGCGGTAGCATAATATGTTTAAAAATGCCCAGGGTGCTGTTGTGCGTGGCGATCCACTAACCCTGCCAAGTCCCTCCCTCTGGAGCAGCGAGCCAATTATGCCGCTCCATGAGAGCCGGCCAAACTTAGCTTTTGCCATTAAAAATAGTTTTGAAACCCAGAATGTGAACTATCTTTTTAAGGACAAATCTTGATTGAGGCCATTGTGTCCATATGTAACTTATCTAACAATCTGCTGGTACCTTTGAAGTTCTCATTCAGTTCTTGGCTGGGCTCCACCACATCAGCGTTGATTGATGTTCCTGGGACTTTAGACTGTAGCACAGAGAGTATATGGGCATCCATTTCACCTGTATAAAAATATGCTTTTTCAGTTCTGAACAACATCTGCAATTAAGAAAATTACAGTAAATTGCTGCAGTGAGTGATCTCCTGTTTTAATAATATAGATACATTTTATTTTTGAAGTGCTTTTCCCAAGCCCAAAGCGCTGTGCAGTACAAAAATGTCATAAAGAAAATATAAAACACAACACAAACAGCAATAGCTTAAAATAGAGCAAGTGATAAAAACAATCAGCACACATATTTTAGGAATAATGTGTATGATTTGAAGATATTTTATAAAGGACGGTACCACAATGCTGTAAAATTATTCTTGTGTTCAGGGCATTTGATCTGAAATGTGCTTTTTGTATGGACTTTGATAAAGATCATTTAAATTACCTCCTCCACTTCCAACACCAAGAACATTCAGACTCGTTTTTCCCTCTCCAATTCTATAAGACAAATATATTTAGTATCTCATTCTTTAAGTAAATAATGGCATTTCAAGAAATGTGTTTTTCCCCAATATTAAATATTCATTAAATACAGATAATTACTATTCCACTCCCTGCTACAGAAACAACAATCCCATTCATGCTCAGTTCCCATTTGTCCCACATATAATAAATTGGAACTAAAAGACAATCTTGAATTAAAAATTACAGTACAGTTATTATCAAGCTAAAAAAATATTAGCAAGAAGACATTATTCAGGAATGAATTAAATGGCAATCTGCTACTACAATTAATGCTCTGCACATACTGTACTCATACTGCAGCATATATGTTTTCAGTTACCTTGCAAATTCATCAGGCAGAGTCTTGTCAATGAACTCACACATAACCTTGTGTTCCTCAGAGCCTTGCAAATACAACTGGAAGCCATCGACATAGCGGCCCTCATACCCCGATGTAGCTGGAATTGTGGATGCCATGTCTGCAGTTCTGAAAAACAAGAGAGAGCTAACCTCTTTGAAAAGAAGTATTCTCGATTCTCTCTGAACCACTATCTGAATCAGTAGACAGACACTGCCAGAATTCTCCCGGAGTAAAATGTTTTTATATGGTTCACTACAAAAATATAAAGGAGGTTGAACTGTGAACAACCATTGTGCTCATATGAATACCACTGTACTGAACTTATTATTACAAATTAGAATGAGTTCACTTTAAAAATATCCTACCTTCTTTTTTTGCTGTATGAACTCTTGCTTGTCCTCAGCTGAACCTCTATGCAGTTGGTGTAAGCCTCTTATATCAGCACAGCAAGGCGTGTCTTTTGGTGAGCTCAGCCTTTTAGAATGCAAGGGAGTCATGCAGCTGCTGTTTTTTTTAGGATGCAGGGAAATCATAACATAACAGTCGTAATGTGGGTCCTTTATTGTTTATACAGTATTTTAGTTATTAATAAAGTGTACACTCTCAGAGGGTCTCCATAGAGGAACCATTTTTAGTTTTAGTTTCAGAGAGTATACAGAGGACAAAAGGTACAGTGATAATCTTAATGACAATGATCGTAGACAAAAGATAGTCTGTTGTACATCAAATAGTGCAAGAATATAAACACATATCCAACATAGTAATAAAGTATAGTAATATAGTATCACCCCATTCCCCTTGTTAAATTAAAGCCCAAGCCACCCCATATTGCACTTCTCCTACCACCATGCCACCATCCCAGGGGGAAAGAAAAGAAAGGAGGGCAGGTAATAATATTTGGGGACCAGTGGGAAGGAGCTTGCTTTAGCTCTTGTTCCAACTTTTTTTTCAGTCTTCCTCATCCAAAGGAACTTCTAGGTTGTTGCTGTTGTATGCAAAGAATGGTGCCCAGAATTTCATATACTGTTTAGAGTCTCTTTTGAGAGTGTATCTAATTTTCTATAGTTTTTAAAAGTACATAATGCCTTTAACCCCTTAAGTCTCACCAGCTCTGGGTGCTGGGTCGGTGTGGGTTTTGCTTTTTCATTCCCTTTTCCACATTTGCATGTGTCCTTTCGGAGTCTCCAAACATCCTGGAAAATAGACACAGCATAGAAAAAAACAATGCAGAATGCATTGTCCAGATTTGTCCTTTGCTGTGGCTGTGGCTCTATTGTGATTCTAACTGCATCAACCACAGCCACAACAATCCGTATCCATTCAAAAACAGAAAATCTTTTCACTGAGAATAAAAGCTTCCTCTTAAACTGTGTTCTGACTTCTGTTGCTTTGCTTAATTAAGTAATATTTAGAGTAATTCTGACTGTGAGAAAACAAACCCTACAGGATTATGCCTGTAATCAAAAGGGTTCCTGAATAGTAACCATTATATTTTTGGTATGTAATTTTGAAGCTTGTGTCAAGAAAAGGGGCAATAGGGTTAATCTCTCTGACAATGCTTCATTGAAATAAGAATAATACTCCTTACCAGGACACAAAAAGGATCTGGCTCAATAATAATTTGATTCATGTAAGGCAAGGATGTCCAATCTTATCTGAAAAGGCCCGGTGTAGGTGTAGGTTTTTGTTTTAGCCCAAGACATCTGATTCCACTTATCAGTCTTGAAGATCATGATTATTTAATTAGTTGAATCAGGCATCATAGTAATGGGCTAAGATTGGATGCACTTGATGCAAGAAAATGCTTTACAAATATTTCACAAGAAAGTGTAGACACACAAGGGGTCAACATTAGGAGAAATTCTGGCAAGCTTGGCATTAGTGAACCCGGAGTTGTCAACTTTTTTGTTGTCTTCCTATTACAGTATGTATGCACCCCATGTCCAGACCCCCTGTAATAAAGCCTCATTGAATTTTATACCCCAAATCTTATTGGATATAGTGTAAGCTTGGTTCCCTAGAGTGAAGAGACAATTTCTCTACCCTGATACATATTCCATATGCATGGGTGAAAGACCTTCCCTTGTCATTAGACATGGATACTTCAGACACACCATCCGAGCCACCTTTGTACTGGGAACATGCGGATAAGGGGAGAACACAGAATTTGTATGTCCTGCCTTCAGATGCGAACTGCAGGAACCACCAATGACCTTTGCATATGGGTATCTGAAAATATGTGTCCTTGAGGTCCACTGTAGTAAACCAGTCATCCACATTCACTGACTGCCTCACCTTAGGGACTGTCAAAATCCTGCATTTCAGGAGGCAAAGATATTTGTTGAGCCTTGGATTGGACACATACCACCATCAGATTAGGGGACAACAAAGTAATAGCATTAACCCTTTTGCCATGAGAGAGTTCAGTTTCGCCCGCAGAACTTCTGGATGCTTGGGGACTGAAACTGTGGAAAAGGTAGCTTCCCATGTCAGGGGAGGAGTACGGCAGAACTGTAAGTGATGACCATTGGTTATAGTGGAAAGGATTGCCTCTACATTATTGGCTCAAAGTCTGAGAGAAGAGGGATGACCAAGAGTTTGGCGTGATCAGCCCTGGAGGGGCCCAGGGTAGGTTCAAGCTTAGCACACTTAAACCCCTGCAAAGATTCAGAACCTCCCTTGTGCGCTTAGCCACAGCCCAAAAATAAAGCACATCTGTCAGACCCATTCTCAACTGGCATCCTGACAAAGGAAATCACACAATTGTGAGATCTTCCATCCTTCATTATCACCAGAATATGATGCATTATGGGTGCAAATATCGCTCCCAACTGCTAGGCCTTAATGCCGATACACGCAACTGACTGGGAGACAAGATGCACAGCATGGCTACCTCTGCCTGCATTACCTATCGAGCCGTGAGCAATACATGCTCAAATTCAATTTATAACTATTTAATCTTTGAGACAATTCACAATTCACTAGTCATCACACAACTTCGGGATGTATAAGCTATAGCATCACGTGCAGTATTCAATTCAATTGTTCAGTTTTATTTGTATGTTTTTGTTTATTTATCTACAGTGCCTGGATCTAGCTGTGTCCGACCACCATGCCATCCTCTTCTATGTTCCTGCCTCCCTGCCCAGGCAGCACCCCCAACGTACCATCAGGTTCAGAAACATCAATTCAGTGAGTGCACCAGCCCTATCCTACCTGATAGTGACCGACATGGCCTCGGTTCCCACCGACTCCATGGCTGATAGCCAGGTAGCCCACTACAACATTGCCTTATCCCTCAGCCTTGACTCTCTCGCCCCTCTTAAAACCCGGTCTGTCTCCTTTGCCTGTCCTGCCCCCTGGTTCACCACCGAACTCCGCACCATGAAGGCCACTGGACGCCAGCTGGAGAGGCTCTATAAAAGATCTGGCCTTACGGTGCACCTTCTGGCCTTTAAAGACCATGTGAGGTCCTTCAAGGAAGCTCTCTCCCAGACCAAGACCCAATACTACTCCAATCATTGACTCCCAGCAAAATCATCCCAGAACATTGTTCAGCACCATCAGCACCTACTCCGCCCCCCTGACGCCCCTCACCCCACAGGTGCCACCGACCTCTGCTCCAAGTTCCTGGCCTTCTTCCAGACGAAAGTGGATTCCATCTGTTTCTGGCGCCTGAATCACCCCCACTTTCATCAAATCCCTCCATACCCTTGCCCCCAAGTACCTGCCTTACCTTCTCCACCAACATACCCCATCTGCTCTCCACCCCCCACACCAGCCGACAAACCTTTGGGGACAGAGCCTTCAGTGTGGCAGCACCCACCCTCTGGAACTCTCTCCCCATAGAGATTCGCCAAGCCCCAACCCTGGACAGTTTTGAAGCCGCCCTCAAAACCCATCTGTTCACTAAAGCCTGTATTTAATCGATTGGTTAGCTAGTTAGTTGTTTGGTTGGTTAGTTTAGTACTTGGCTCTCCTGCTTGCTTATGGTGTTCTGTGTCTGTATGTCTTTTAATGTAAAGCTTCCTTGGGTTTGTGAAATGCGCTATATAAATTGCATTAGATTAGATTAGATTTTGAATCTTCAAAACTATCTATTACTCGGCTATGAATCCATTACATGTCACAATGAGAAAACATTTTAAAAATGTCAAATCCGGTCACATTTCCTATTGGTCCTCCACATTCTTCTTTGCTGGTGCATCAGCTGTAGCTTTGCAAATGAAGTAGTGACGAAAATGATGTATATGTTAATGGACCGTTCGTAAGCCCCACCCTCTAGCGACCACGGTAAAAACATTCCTTCTAAATGGTGCTACCCATAGCGTAAAATCATTGTGTTCTGAACAGAACACGGGGAAGTGGCCACATCCACCTGAAGTTTGTGCTTGACTGAAGTCACTTGAAAGTGTTGGAATTTCAGGCTGCTACGGGGACTGCCCCACCTTACATACAATCCTTAATCACTCCCTACTCCCCAGCTAGACCACTCCGGTCTGCCAGCTCTGGTCGCCTTATGGTTCCCTCACTACAAACACCTACCGGTCAAGCTGCGCGTTCACGCCTGTTTTCAGTTCTGGTTCCTCAGTGGTGGAATGACTTGCCTACCACTGTCAGGACAGCAGAATCCCTCCCCCTATTTCGACGCAGACTAAAAACACACCTTTTCAAACTGTACCTTAGTCCTACCTCCTGATTTCCCCCACCCCCCTTTCTGTTATCCCTATCCCCTCTAACCCTCCCAAATGACAAAAATGTAAATGCAATAATGAAAGTACACACAGATTTGTAACAAAGAAATAAATAGCTAAACTTTGTCGATCACTATTGAATTCAATAAGACACTTTCCTTTCCTGAAAAGCAACTGGAATCTACAGCAACTAAACGGATTTTAATTAAGAATAAAACAGAATAATTCTTCAAGATCAATGGGCAATCAGCTTTAATTGCGTGGCATTTACATGTGAATATGTGTAAGAAAGCAAGACAAGAAAGGCCAGATTAGAATTAGGCAAAAAAGACGATATAAATCTTGACAAAATATTTTTTTTCCAAAACATCAGGAAGCCAAAAGTGTGGTCAAAGGAAGGAACAACCCATGGTCCAAAGCACCTCCTTCATCAATGAAATATGGAGGAGGTAGTGTGGGTCATGGCTAGGGCATGTATGGCTGCTTCTGGAACAGGCTCACTTGTCTATATTTAAGATGTAAGGGAGGATGGAAGCAATGGGATGGCCAGCATCTCCAAACAATGCCCAAACCCCAAACACACTGCTTACACAACCAAAGCATTCATCAGTGGTAAAAAGTTTTGGGCTGGCCAAATCAGTGACCTGATTTTAATCCAATTAAGCATACAATTCACTTGCTGAAGGGGAGACTGAAGACAGAAATCCCCAAAAAAATTTCACCTTAGTTTTTCCAGAGCAGAACAGGTACTATATGGCAAAAGGCTAATAAGGGGCATTACCGATTGTGTAATATTGTTTAAACTGTTTAAATGTCCAGTGTAACAAATAACTACAGTAATGTTTTAGTTTTTTTACAATAAATTAGATAGGCGGCACGGATGGTGCAGTGGGTAGCACTGCCGCCTCACAGCAAGGAGGTCCTGGGTTCGAATTCCCGTCGGCCGGGGTGTGGGAGTGAATGGTGTATGTGCCCTGCGATGGACTGGCGACCTGATCAGGATGTATTCCTGCCTTTCGCCCAATGTATGCTGGGATAGGCTCCAGCCCCCCTGCGACCCTGTTCAGGATAAGCGGGTTAGGATAATGAATGAATGAATAAATTAGATAGGAAAAGGGACAACCATGACTTTTTCACTTTACCTACCTCCTTGCTGACCGTTTGCTTACAAGAGCCTGGGAAAATGACTCAATGTGTTCAATTTGCAGCCCAAAGCCCAAAGTTAGCTAGTTAGTTAGATTTCGTGAAGTGTTAAAAAGACAGCTGATGGGATGTTTGAGTGCTGAAAATGTTGAAGCAGTGCTGCTTGTGAACTGTGCTCACTTGTGGTTGTGCAGTTACTTGATCAATACGAAACAGTTGTACTTATTGATTTGGATGCCGTTTACAGCCATAACCAGCATGCACTGTAATTGTACTTTTTTCTTTGTGGATCAATCCCATAAGTGTTAGGAGCTGCTGCAGCAGGACTATGGAGCAAGAACTACACTCAGTGAGCACTTTATTAGGTAGACCGGTACACCAGCTTGTTAATGCTTATATTTAACCAGCCAATCATGTAGCAGCTAAATATATAAAAGCATGCAGACATGGTCAATATGTTCAGCTGTTTTATAACTTCTAATTATAACTATTTATGCAGACATGGTCAATAGGTTCAGCTGTTTTATACCTTCTATTTATAACTATTTATTCTTTGTGAGACAATTCACTAGTGATCACACAACTTTGGGATGTATAAGCCACAGCATCACGTGCAGAATTAAATTAAATTCAGTTTTACATGTATAGCATTTTTTAAAGAACACTGTCACAAAGACATTTTGCAGTGTCATGAGCTTATGACTCTTTCACATTATATTGTACAATTTCTTTCTTTTTTTTGTAGAATTTACATCTGTAAACTTGTAGATAACAAGTTTCAGCTCTCTGTTGTTGCCAGTTCAGAACTCTTGGCATCTTTTGCCAACATCATCCATCTATGCCATGGTGACTACAGTAAAGCTGGAAACAAATTATTTGTCATTAGAGATATAATAATAATTTAATAATTTAAAAATATATACATTTCCAAAAATAAAATGTGAATTTATGTTTCAGTATTATAATTCTGGCCACTGCTGCCATATATGTAAACATATATGTAATACAATTTATTTACTACAGTCCCTCTGCACAATGTTACCCCAACAACCACAGTTTCTCATTGATGATCCTCCACAGTTAACGACACCGCTAAATAAAAGCTAAAAAATTACTACAGCTAACTATATAGTATGTATATAGTATGACTAGTGTCCTCAGTTACCTAAACATTCAGATAAAATGAGAATTGGCACGATTGGCACAAATAATATTAGGTTGTGATATGGTGAAGTATTGCAGATGTTGCTATTTAACACTGAATGCATACTGGTGTTTTTTTGCCTTGACATTTTGGTACTAGCCACCTGAGGCCATGGGAAAAGTGGGTCAGGGAGAGACCGACATCAGAATGACACTGATATTTAAGGTGATACCACAGGCACACATCAACATATAGAAACAAAAGAGATTAATAGGCAAATTAGCATGATTTTCGGATTGCAGTCCCTAACTCGCCCAATGGGCTAGTGCTTTCTGTTTGGCACTCGCCATTTGTCTAAACCACTTACTTCGGGTGACTGGGCAACCTTCATTTTCAGCCCTGTATAAGGATATCATAAGGCTAAGATACAGCCTTTATTCCTAAATATTGCCTAGTCACCCAGCCTACCCTGAAACATGTTTGCAATTGCCTGTGGTCTCCGCTTCAAATCGGCCAGTTTGTGTTCTGCCCTTGGACCATGACCATTTCCAGCCAGCTCTGTTCAATTACAAACACAGAGCAACTCAATCTCTCCTTATCTGTGGAATACCTATTAACAGCCCTCTGCCCTCCTCTCTCCAGACTAACTGGAGCTTCACTCTTACCTACTCTAAAGATAGATATTCCTAAATTTGTATTCCAAAATATTCCATATTCCTTATTGCATTTATTTGGAATGAACGTAAAATATGCATCCCCTCCAGAAGTATTGTAGGTCTGTGAGGATTTAATGTTGACTGAATCTTGATATTAAAGTACGAAACATGATTTCAAAATAAGAAAATCTGCAAACATTTTTATAGTTTTTATAGTCCTGCTTCGCTTGTGTTGGCTTCATTCCACATTAAATATTTCACTACTCTAAGAGGTATGACGAGCTGCATTCTGTTAATAAACAACAGGTTCAGAAGCAGCAGACATCTAATCTCTGTACTGTCAGACAAACTGGTTTACAGATCTAAGGGAGTATTTGGGGCCACCTCCACAGCTCAAACCAGCAATGACGGGAAATGCCAACTGGTTCAAAGCAATGGAATGGTTTATTCAAGTGTTTTAACCTCCTAAGACCTGGCGTACACATGCGTGGACTCCACATTTTGGGCTGTACAACCATAATACTTCATTCTTAAGACCGAGAGTCCACATATGTGGACATCATTTTTCTCAAAAACTACATCATGTCAAAAGATGATGCTTAGTTTTTATACTTATCAGGTCCCAATAAGCCCAAATAGCAAAGAGAAATTAAAAATGCGTACCAAAAAAGAGTGCGGGTCTTAGGAGGTTAAATATGATTGTGACACTTTTGCAGCCCCAAAACTGTAGGAAGTACCAAAAATAAATGACCACAACTGCATTATCAGGGAAATAGCAAAATTGTGCTTCGGACATACTTACATTTCAGATACAAAGCATGTCTGATTGACAAAGATGGTTGGAAATAACCACTTGCAATAAGCATGGATTTTTTTAGGTGGCCTGAAATGTAGAGATGATATGGCACAGTCTAAAATGTAGCTGTCATCGTGTAAAGAGAAAGACACCTGCAAGAAGAGAGTGCATCTCACATAAATTATTCATCATGACAGACCACATTAAACTAGCCCCTTGTTCTGCAATAATTTAAGTTGGCTATTCCACTACATGCAGACAAATATTTGGACAACTCTAGTAATCGTGTTACGTTGATAAAAAAAGCATTTGTAATCAGGGATGGGCAAAAAGACATATACTGTATTTTGATACAAAATACAAAATACCCCAAATGTGAATGTATCAAAATAAACTACAAATCATATATCAAAAATAAATTAAAATAGAATACAGCATTTAGGAATATATTTTGATACATTTACATTTGGGGTATTTTGTATCAAAATACAGTTTTTATATGTAGATTACTAGAGTTGTCCAAATATTAGATTGGTGATTCAAAAGCCAGTGGGACAGTGCCTGCCAAAAGTATGGTAACAGTAAAAATAACAATTTGTTTTTTTCACTATATACTAACACCATTAGTATTTGAGATTGTTGGGATTTAGTTTTAAAATATTGTTTCCGATTTAAGTTTGAAAAGTTGCAATCTTCATCATGTTAATGTCTGCAGTTTGAATACCTTTTTTTTTTTCCACAAGTAAATCTCAACCAACAGATGGCCCGAGACATAGGTTATTGATCTAGCCTGGAAGGAGGTAGAAGTGAATTGTCACATGTTAGAAGCCTTTCATCCTGGCTAGCCCAATAGTAAAGACATTGTGACACCACATGGTAAAGGGAGTAACATCATGCAGTTCTCAGTTTTACAGAACACTTAAACTGCATCAGATTCGATTAGAATTAGATAAGCACAGATTTTGAATCTTCAAATCTTATCTATCATTCGGCTATAAATCGATGTCACAATGAGAAAATATTTAAAAATTTAAAATCCGGTCACATTTCCTATTGGTCCTCCACATTCTTCTTTGCTGGTGCATCAGCTGTAGCTTTGAAAATGAAGTAGTGACGAAAATGACGTATATGCTAATTGACCGTTCGTAAGCCCCACCCACTCTAGCGACCACGGTAAAAACATTCCTTCTGGATGGTGCTACCCATAGTGTAAACTCACCATGTTCTGAACAGAACATGAGGAAGTGGCGAATTCCACCTGAAGTTAACATACTTAAACTGTGAAATTCTCAATGATAATTTGTGTTTGACTGAAGTCGCTTGAAAGAGCACGCAGATTTGTAAAAAAGAAATAAAAAGCTAAACTTTGTCTTCAACCATCAAACTCGATAAGACACTTTCCTTTCCTGAATCACAACTGGAGTCTACAGCATCTAAATGGATTTTAATTAAGAATAAAGCAGAATAATTATTCAAGATCAATGGGCAATCAGCTTTAATTGTATTGCATTTACATGTGAATATGTTTTTAACATTTAACAGAAACAAGTAAAGTTTCCCCATTTTTAACGCTGCAAAAGCAAGTTCACAGATGAGTAACAGGTGTTAACTGTTGCTCGGGTCTTTCCTTTTGCATGGACTGTTCACACATAAAAGAGCAGTGTTTTTGCCTTTGTTTTTAACTGTGGAGATTTGGAGACATACACATGAAAGAAACAACTGCTGGACTCTTAATTAAATTAAGCAATGCAATGTACAGGCTTGCCAAGGAAGAACACTGCAAATCATGACAGACCTCATACACAAAAGACTTCAACAGGACAGCAGAGGCTACCCTGCGAGCTGCAAACCTTTCATCAGCAGCAAGAAACGAAGGCCAGATTAGAATTCTGAAACAACTGGTGAGACCAAAATAAATCACCACAACATCAGAAAGCCAAAAGTATGATCAAAGGAAGGAACAACCCATGGTCCAAAGCACCTCCATCAATGAACTATGGAGGAGGTAGTGTGTGTCATGGCTTGGGCATGTATGGCTGCTTCTGGAACAGGCTCACTTGTCTATATTTAAGATGTAACGGAGGATGGAAGCAATGGGATCTCCAAACAATGCCCAAACCCCAAACACACTGCTTACACATCCAAAGCATTCAACAGTGGGAAAAAGTTTTGGGCTGGCCAAATCAGTGACCTGATTTAAATCCAATTAACCATACAATTCACTTGCTGAAGGGGAGACAGAACACAGAACCCCCCAAAACAAAGATTAACTGAAAAGAACGAATTTCACCTTAGTTTTTCCAGAGCAGAACAGGTACTATATGGCAAAAGGGTAATAAGGGACATTACCGATTGTGTAATATTGTTTAAACTGTTTAAATGCCCAGTGTAGCAAATAACTACAGTAATGTATGAGTTTTGCAAGAAATTAGATAGGAAAAGGGACAACCATGACTTTTTCACTTTACCTACCTCCTTGCTGACCGTTTGCTTACAAAAGCCTGGGAAAATGACTCAATGTGTTCAATTTGCAGCCCAAAGCCCAGTTAGCTAGTTAGTTAGAATTTGTGAAGTGTTAAAAAGACAGCTGATGGGATGTTTGAGTGCTGAAAATGTTGAAGCAGTGCTGCTTGTGAACTGTGCTCACTTGTGGTTGTGCAGTTACTTGATCAATACGAAACAGTTGTACTTATTGATTTGGATGCAGTTTACAGCCATAACCAGCATGCACTGTAATTGTACTTTTTTCTTAGTGGATCAACCCCATAAGTGTTAGAAGCTGTTGCAGCTGCACTATGGAGCAAGAACTACACTCAGTGAGCACTTTATTAGGTAGAGCGGTATATTTAACCAGCCAATCATGTAGCAGCTAAATATATACAAGCATGCAGACATGGTCAATAGGTTCAGCTGTTTTTCAGACCAAATGTTAGAATTTGGAAGAAATGTGATCCAAGTGACTTCATTGGATGATTATTGGTGCCAGACAGGGTGGTTTGGGTATCTCAGAAACTGCTGATCTCTGTGTCCTACAGTGTCCAATGAAACAAAGACAGAACTGTGGTTAAACATGTCCAGCTCCAGCCCACAGAGTGGGACATCGTCAGGAAGAAGTGGCACAATTTTGCAAGTGTTGCAAAAGTACAAGGTGCCACAGCCCGCAGAGATGGGGATAGGACAGGTTGTGGGCCCAGCTCTGTGCTAGCATTCACCCCCAATGAGGAGATGGTGCTGGCAATTCTAGGAGAGCCAGCCTCCCAGGGTATACTAGCAGTCAAGTAATTTCAAGCCAGGTGCCAGATATGGCAAAGAGTGGGCAAGGGCAATGGGCGATAAGAGTCCTGTGTGTGTCTGGGCGATATTAAAGCAACTACGGACATTTCATGTCTTAAGAAGAACTCTGTATTAGTAATTCACCTACAATAAATGTGCATATTACTTTGGATAATTTCAGATCCATCTCTGTACATTCCTGTGTAAAGAAAGCCAGGGAGTGGGAGTAGGGTAAGAAGATGAGGTTAGCCTTATCACAACAAGAACACTGTCAGTTATTAAATTACTGCAGTCAAACCAAGTCCAAGGTATAATCACTCATACCATGGGATTATAGTCGCTATAGTAGCAAATTTATCACCAGAAACCGCTATATGTGTAATACATGATAAGTGCCAACAGAGGCTGAGGGAGGTGAACACTTACACTACTAGAGAAACAGGATAAAAAGGGGATTCATTCAGGGAAGGTCTCAGTCTGTCTTGGGAATTCATGAGAAACTGTTTGTATGTAATTGTTCTGTGCAGACCGGCTCAGCTTGTATGTTACTCTTGAGTCATATACAATAAACCCAATTGCATCAGACTCTGTTCCAGTTGTGTCTATTTTAAGAAGAAGTTTTCAGCAAGTGTGTAGGATATCAGGTCTGGGGCAGTTATTTTACCACAACCTATAACGTTAACGTTAACCCTTACGGAAGAAAAGCCATTTTATATAGGCCAAACCATACGATAATGAGATAAATTTAGGGCTGATTTTGGAAGACAACCATTGTTAATTATCAACTGACCAATTTGTTAAATCACCTTCTGGTGCCGCCCCCCTAACCTGATGGGATATCATGGCATCGATAAATGCCATTTCCAAGGTTGTGGGCTGCATAAGTTTTGAGTCCAGGTTTGTTTGTTAAATAGACGAGGCTGCTATCATCCAGGATATCAGCTAATAGTTCATGCCCTTTGCAGCAAAAACACTCTTGATCGGTTTTGTGTCACACATGCTTGCCACAAGAACACCAAACTTCAGATGCCTGTTTTATGCGATCCTTGCAAGCTAGCAATTGTGCTGGAAGTCCTACAATGTCATCATCTGAATTGTCACTTTCTCTACCTGAGCATACTAAATGGGACTAATCCCTCTTCAGTCGTTCATACAAATAACCAGTTGAAGTTTCTGAATAATTTTCACCACTCATAATGATGCCAAGATCAGAAAAAACGTTCTCCACATGATTCTGCATATATAATCCACTGTGTTTACATTGGATTCAGCAGTTTCCAGTTTGAGCAGTCAACGACTTGACGTCACAAGTGTTACTTGACGTCACAAGTGTTACTGGACCAACGTAGTCCGATAAAATGAATGAAATATGTCCTTATGTGTGACTTATTTAGCTTATGAGAATGGGAAATGTTATTTTTATGATATCTTGAACAGATTTAGACATATGCTCGTTTTACATTTACATGGCATAATATTCTCTCTTGTCAAAAGGTTTAGACTACTCCCTTTTAAACCACAAATTTAAATCACAATACGATAATTTTTTCTGAGTGGTTATGTGAGGCACTTTTAATCGGATCTGCCTGTTAATACGATTAAACATTAAATAAAACGCTCCATGTAAATGGGGCTATTGATTTCTTCAGTTTGAATGTGCATACTATCTAGGATATGTGTGAGGATGGGGTTGGGCGGAGAGCCAGTAGCGACTAAAGGGGAAACCCTTTTAAAGCGAGCACGCAAACGTGTTCGCCACTAAAACTCAATATTAGGCGATAACCCCTACTCCCAGAACAGAGGGAGGAACAAAAAACTAACCCGAAGGTGTTACAGAAGGATAACAGAAATTAAGCCAAAAGCAGCTGGGAAAATAAAACAACCCTCCAAAACAGGGCGAAACTCAAAACCCAATATGTGCTTGACACACAGCACTGACGGTAGCAGACCGGGACCGCCGAAAAGAAAATACAACCTAGCGTAAAAAACTAGGCACGAGAAAATAAAACCCTCGAGGCGCAGCTCGGGAAGAAAACACAAACCAAAAATACATACCAGGGGACAACGTCCCCCAACCACTGACTCACACGAGTCAAAAGAAAGAAAAACCAAAACCAAAAACCTTAGAGGAAGGCGCCAGTGAACACAATACCAGCGGAACGCCTTCCTTACCTTTTTTAAGCTTTTCTTTTTGTTAGCAACCACCAGCACAGTACCTGACTCCCAAAACTACTGATAGAGTCTACCTTGTGCTTACCGGCTTGGCGCAAGAGCGAACAGTAGACACACAAGCACTGAAGGAGAGTCAGTACTGAGCTTAAATGTGCTCCCGGGAGGTCATTCTCCTAAAGCCAATGAGGAACAGGTGCGAACAATGATCCTCTGCCCTCTGCTGGTAACAGCGGGTATTACCTCCCACATGACAATATGTTGTGTGAGTATTATTGCATTGCAAAATTGCAATAAATCTAAAAATAAATATTACATTTGCTTTATATTATCAAAGACACTGTCACACTTGTTTCATTTTTAAAATCATGTTACCACACAAATATCACAGAACCTAACTTGGCTGGCCTGTGCAATATGACGGACAGCTCTGACTCACTGATTTTGACAAAGAAATACAACCTTGCAGTTTTGAATTGGAATTTACAGAGGAAGAATTGTGTGAGTGAGAGAGACAGACAGCGGAGGACTGGGCAGCCGAAGCTAAAAGAGAGGATTAATTGGAAAAGTATCCACAACCAAGATTTTGATACATCTTGTTAGATATATACTTACTCGTTGCTTAGTTGCCCCCCTGATCCCCTTGGTTGTGGATACTTCTTCCAATTAATCCTCCTACTGCTACAGAAGAAGTTGGTACTGTAGGATGTAACAAATAGGGGTGAGCCGAGTATTCGTTTTATACGAGTACTCCTAAGGAATATTCACTTTTTTCTGAATATGAGTGTTGTATGAGTAATTGGATTCATATCCCTAATGGGAGCTTGGGCTTTATTTATTTATTTTGTACATAGGCTGCAGTTGCTGTACATAAGTGACGAATGCGAATGTGTAACATGAAGTTAACACTGTTTTGTGATAGACCAGTTCCTCCCTGGTTCCTCCCCCTTCGATGAGTAAAAATGACTGCCTGGCTGCCATTTTCCTCATTCCTCTCTTGTGCATGTCAAAAGACTGTTGTGTTCTGATTGTAGATTAAGGACATAACTACAAATGATGCATTATTTTATTTTGTGCATTGTTTATCAAGAATTGCCCCAAAGGGCAAAGGGACAGTGGTTTTCGGGTGCGCTGGTTCTGTTGGTTCTCAGTAACTCTTCCACTCATAACCAACCCTGTGATGGACATCGTCAACTTATTCATTTTCAATATCTGTCTTGTTCCGTGTCTCACTTTAATGTGGTCGCCAAACCTACATGTATCCCACATGTATCGCCTTTCCAAGGCTCTGAAGAAGAAATCACACCTTCTAGTTATTCCGTTGCTTTTAACCTCTGGTAATATTGAACCTAATCCTGGCCCTGTGTCTTCTTCTAATCTGCCCACGCGGCTGATTTTAAAGAAAGAAATGGGCTTCGGTTACTGCACATGAATCTTAGAAGTATTGTTTCTAAGATAGATTTAGTCTTTGTCTGGGTTTATACTTCAGATCCTGATGTTCTGGTTTTATCCAAAACTTGGTCCAAAAAAGTCTGTGTCGGATAACTCTATAGGTATATTGCGATACATTTTTTAATTAATCAACATTTAAAATCAAATGTAAACATGCCAGATTTCCGTAACTTCCAGTAACGGATACGGATATGTGACTAATTGAATTGGTTTAATGGATATGTAAATGGATACAAGTAATGCACTACTTGCTCTCCCCTAGTAGCAAGGGGTTTAAGTCATTATTGGCAGTGGTGCAAACTCTGTGTTTGGTTTCTGCCAACAGCCGTTGCCCTTCATCGCACCAGCAAAGGCTCTCCGTCTCGGTACCGTTAGACATGGGCTCACAGCTCCCACCCACACTGACACCAATTTCTGTTCTCACTTCTCTGCTCCCCTTAGCTTCGGCTACCTCGTCCTCCGCTGTCTGTCTCTCTGGCTCACACAATTCTTCCTCTGTAAATTCCAGTTCAACGCTGAAAGGTTGTACTTCTTAATCAGAATAGAAAAGCTCGACAAAGTCAGAGCTGTTCTTCATATCGCTCATGCTAGCTAAGTTAGGTTCCATGATATTTGTATGCTAACTGTATTTCATGGGAGTGTGTTGTGATCGCCTGGATAGGTGGCCGTCCATAAACCAGTCTCTGCATTAAAGGGTGGAGTTTGAGTGGGTGCAAAATATCTACTTTATCAGTGTCACATTTATTAAGAAAATATTCCAGCATTTTTTATTTGGTTGATATTTCTGTGGATTCCTCTTTCTTTTTTTTTCTACTTATTCAATTTATTCTTTTGAGGCTTTCGACCAGCTTTTCATGATTTTTAGTTATTTTTATGTTGCTGTTGCTGTTGCTGCAAAAGAAAAAGCAAGTCTCCCGGAGACATTTGACAATTTCCCTGGCTGGGTTGAAACTCTGTGAAGTAGTTGGTTTAAGTGCTTACATGGCTTACATGGCATGTTAATAGCATTACTGTTTCTGTCAGTCAGCAGCAGTGGTCGTTGGCTTACTTGTAACTTGTGGTATGTAATTTAGCTTAGCTAGCTAGTTGGCTCTGGCTGTTTATTTATATGGTGTTATTGTAAAAAAAGAAAAGAAAATATGTTTCACTTTCTGTTGCCAGTTTCATTTTAGGTAGCACATCAAGGTAAAATATAACAACGGATCCGCTAACTTAGTTAGCTAGCTATAGTTGATTAGCTAACGTTGCAGTTTGTCCATTGCAATAAAATGAAATATTTTAAATTGGATTGCTAGCTCTGGTAGTAAAGTAGCTATGAATTAAACTATTAGACTGTAAATATGTATCATTTGCTATAAGTTACCATGAGGATGCATTGCATTGGGCAACACTCAGACACCAACGCCCATTATAGGGAGGTAAAGCGGATGTTTCTGGGGGGATACTTATTAAAGTAGCTCCCTATTAAAGGAGCTGTAGCTCCCTATTAAGTGGCAGAAGCTAAATATAAGCAAACTACGTAGTGTTGAAGTCTGGGTTCAAAGTATGTGTTTCATGGTTTAAATGGATAGCTATATGCTGAATACAATGGGATTTCAATTTGTAAAGAGTCCTGTTTTGCGTTTTTAGATCGCCAACTAAAACTCAGTCTCCCATAATGCTTTCCCTTTCATAGTAGCGAGCCGCGTTTACATGACCACATTTAAAAGACTACCCCTTAAAAATGTATTAATTTTAAATCGGAGGAGGGTAATTTGTTCCGATTGAGTAGTTACATGAGTTATTCTGATCGTCTTGTTTATCCGATCATACATGGAATAAATGGCTCAATGTAAACAGGGCTAGCGATGACATTTCCGTAATTGGACCATCGTAATGCCACCGACAGTGGTCTCTGTATTCATTTATCATCCTGACATCCATCCATCTGACTTAATCGGCATGATTTTAACTGATAAACTTGATTACAAATAGGATACATTTGTGTAATCAGTAGCCTATCGATGGCAGCCTCTAAACGATGTCAAGTGAAAAATGGGAAAAAAACACAATAGACGCAAATGGTTTGGTACGTCCCATGAGACTGACCAGTCGAGGATAGATAACGTCATCTTTGTTGTTTCGCTTGGTACACAAATCTGACCATATTTTAAAAAAGTTATAAAAAGCTGAATGTCGATCATTTGCTGATGATACGGAGCCTTGTAATTCTGTGGTTGCAGTACAATTTAATGATTTGTTTGCTTATATGAAGTTGTCATTGCTGCCATCTGTGATGAAATGCACTAGCATAGCATTTAGCAGTATACCGGAAATGCAATTCAGCGGGACATCCACTTTACCTCCCCATAACTGCAGTTACTGATAACTGGTAACGTGCTGATCTACAAAGCCATTGCCATTCAAAATATACAGTTGACGGCCCGACACTCAGCACATTTACAGAGAAGGGCGAGGGATAAACAGTGTTGTGGTTTGAAGGTGTTTGTTTGTGCTATTCCTCTCTTGACTGTTAGAAGTCTGAAATTACCTATTGTACCTTTAACTTTATATGCCATATTCCGGGTTCACTTAACCCAGCCCACATAAAAAACTGGTAGGCATCAGTAGCCTGCTTTTGAATGCTTTAAATAACAATTAATTTACTGTAAGGAGATGGGCTGTTCGGTCAGCACTTTCCAAAACTAGTCAAAAACTAAATGCCATGCTCTAGCTAGCTTTCTCAACATAAGTAAATTGAAACAAAAATCGCTCCTATGTTTTTTTCATATTATTAGCCTGTGTGAAAAAAACTTCTTTCAATCAGAATGAGAGCTAGGCTATGTGATTTGTCATTTCCATCTCACTAATGCTGCTATTTCACCTGGCATACATAAAAGTAGGAGCAACATATATTAGAACTCTGTTATTGTTGTGAGTTTCCGTATTATGGATGATCCATGATTACAATTTTAATTACCCCATCAAGAATGTTAATGGCTTTACCCCAGCTACCCCTATCGAGCACTTCATGGCATGCGACCACCGATGACCTGCGAATCTACTGGAAACACTGGTTCAGGCAAAATATTGTGAGAACAAGAATCGGATCATTTGTCAGCAGTCGGGAGGGGGGTAAAAATATAGAGAGGCAAATTACATGCTTCACATCAAAATATCCATTTGTGTCTATACATACAGAAGTAGTAGTTCGCTACCTTCAGCTGTCAAACCTGGTAAGCAGTCATCATTGGTCATCAGTATGGCGACCACAACAGTTTGGTCACGTGATTGAAATCCATGAATGTCTATCTTGCAGAACTAACAATACAACTGACAACTAAGTGTGATCTGATAAAGGCATTGTATAACATCAATATAACTTCCTTAGGTTTATACTTAGATTATCTTATTAGACTGTTTGCTAATCTCCCCAGTGTTCTGTCATCTGAAAATATATTTAACTTGCTACAAATGGTGGTATCAAATAACCATTTAGAATTTCCAAATTAGAGTGGGAATTGAACATGTTCAGCCGGTCCGTTATCAAATCCCAACTGTGCCAAGTTGTGGCCTGTAACCCCTCAGGGCAGCATGCAATTGGCAGTAGCATCAGCCAGGGCTAGTTGGGATCTTCATCTCTCCGGAGACCCCCTGCTTAATTTGGTACCCATGGTCTGCTTGCTGAAGTTGTACATAAAGTGTCCGATTCATGTCTATGCAAGAGTGAAAATAAGCAGCCGGCAACATCATATGCTTTGGAGGCGAGTGTGTGCTTATCTTGCATTCTCTTGCAGCATGAGCTCGGCTGTATACGACTAGGCATTCCAAATTGAGGAGGAAATGTGGGAATAGCAAAACAATGAAAAATGAACAAACCAATAATCCAGCATCAGTTCAGACTTTGTTGCACATTCAGTGTGCCACTGGAGCAAAGAAAATGCTTATTTTGTAACATAGCAACCATGGCCTTTATCAGTCTTAGTAACTTACAAATCCATAGAGAGGTCATTTTAACATCCCTGAACTGCTGTGGGAAATGACCACTAGATGGTGCCAATATGTTATGGAAATGTCACCTTGGAGCACAGAAAAGATTATACTATTCCCATTCCGCTTTTGTTTCCTGAAAAGAATGTAGAGAGTTTGAGATGACTTTTGAGACATGGTTACAAATGAGTACATTGGGTACATTGTAGCCATGAAGGGATGCAAATGGTCAGCAACAATATTCAAATAAGCTCTGGCATTCAAGCGATGATTGATTGGTATTAACATTCCAGAGTGTGCTAAGAAAACATTCCCCACATGGAACATTACATTACATTACATTATTGGCATTTGGCAGACGCTCTTATCCAGAGCGACATACAGTTGATTAGACTAAGCAGGAGACAATCCTCCCCTGGAGCAATGCAGGGTTAAGTGCCTTGCTCAAGGGCCCAATGGCTGTGCGGATCTTATTGTGGCTTATTGTGACTGGGATTAGAACCACCGACCTTGCATGTCCCAGTCATTTACCTTAACCACTACGCTACAGGGAACACCTGAAATGCAAATATATATTCAGTACACTGATATTCTCTGTAAACTACATATTTCATATCTCATTTTGCAGGACTGGCTGGAAGAACAAGACATGCCAGCTGATTCTGACAGCTGTGCTGTACAACTCAACTTTCTACGCTTCCGTTCAAAATGGGAAAGGCTCCGTTCAGTTGCATGGCCGTTGAACCGTTGACGTCACAATGAGCATGCGGTCAGTGCTCTACAGGCTGCGCCACCAAGACACCCAGGCAGTTGCCTTTTAGTTTAGTTTAGGCTGTGTGAAGATTTTTTTTTTCTCAGCAATATGGATTTTTTCAATTCATACATTTTTTTCTAAACTAAAGATAAATTGTCCATAACTGCATTACTTCGGCAAGTTAGCCGTGGTATAATTGGGATAATACCCTATGAACGAGTCAGTTTTGAGGAAATTATTGCCCTTCAGAGTGGTAAACGGAGCACAACACTGTCGGGCAATTATTTCCTTATAACTGACTTGTCCATAAGGTATTATCCCTTACATAATTACCAGTCTGGGAGACCAAATATGAATACATCAATATCTAGGTATCTTAACACAAGATGAAAACCTGGCTAGGGCTAATAAACATTAACAAGTCCCTTAGTTTTCACAAATATGGTCTGGCCAGATTGGCCTGTCGGCACAAGATAAGGAGTGATAGCTGTGATTTCTAGAGATACTTTGCTATGGAAGTCTGGGGTTGTGGTCCCTCTGTCTATGTGTTTAACCTTTCTCAACCTTCCCCACTCCTGACTTGGTCTGGCATTCCAATAGGGAAAGGTTATCCCAATCCCAGTAAATAACATCATAAGTCCCATGTATTAGGCAGAAAACACCAGATAGCCTTGATGACCCATGTGCTGATGGCTGCAGACCTGTTGATTGTACTTCTAGCTGCAGTTTACAGCCTGTGGTATTTATAATTCCAGCGTTGTGCAGCAGTGGAATTTCAGGCAATGATGAAATGTGGTAGTTAGAACTGTCAAAATTACACCACCGATGCACAGTGATTGAAAACTAGGCTTCCCATCTAATACTGAGAATGTACTCAAGGTGATTGCTCAGAGAGCACCCCATTAAAGGGGTTGTTAACCCAAAAATGAAATGAAAGTACAGTGTAGTGCATAAGTATTTGGACAGTGGTAGAATTTATGTTCTGTTTGGGCCTGTCCTGGATTTTGAAATGAAACAATTAATATTATGTTACAGTGCAGACTGTTGCCTTTAATTTGTGTAGGTATAAGAAAGCTTTCAGTATCTAGTCTTGACTGTAGGCTTTTGATTGCCTTTGGAGTCTGTTATTGCCATTTATCAACATGAGGACCAGAGTTGTGCCACTGACAGTCAAGGAAGCCATTTTGAGGCTGAGAAATAAGGGGAAAAAACTGTTAGAGACACAAGCCAAACAATATGGTTACCAAAATAAATAGTTTGGAACATCATTAAGAAGAAAGAGAGCACTGGTGATCTCAGTAATTGCAAAAAGGTAGGGCCAATTAAGACCTTGAGAATTGATAGATATAGAGCACTGATGGCTGGTATAAATGTCCAGTGTTTTGTAAATAAATAAATAAAATCTGGAAAATAAGTTTAAAACAATTACATATTAATTAGATATGGCATGTTTTACCCAGTGTGTAATTTTGCTTCGGTAGGCTACATTACTGATGGTTCAGTTAAGGAGATTTCTCTTTTAGTGCACCGTCTATAGCAAGGCCTGGTTTCATAGTTTTATTGCTCGAACAGAGTAGGGGCCTATATTGCAATCCTTTAGCTCAACTGGTAGCGCATGGCACTAACACTGCCTGATCACCAGTCAGCCCAGGTCGGCTCATGTCACCCCGCTCCTCATTGGCCTCCACTGACTTCCTATTGCCGCACGGATCCGATTCAAGGCCCTAGTGTTGGCATTTCAGGCTGCTAAGGGGAATGCCCCACCTTACATACAATCCTTAAGAACTCCCTACCCCCCAGCTAGACCACTCCGGTCTGCCAGCTCTGGTCGCCTATGGTTCCCTCACTACAAGCACCTGCCGGTCGAGCTGCACGTTCATGCCTGTTTTCCATTCTGGTTCCTCAGTGGTGGAATGACTTGCCTACCACTGTCAGGACAGCAGACTCCATCCATCCATCCATCCATCATCACCCACTTATCCGGAGTCGGGTCGCGGGGGCAGTAGGCAAAGCCGGGTATTCCAGGCGTCCCTCTCCCCAGCAACGCATTCTAGCTCCTCCTGGGGGATCCCGAGGCGTTCCCTGGCCAGGAGAGATATATAATCTCTCCAGTGGGCTCTGGGTCTCCCTCGGGGTCTCCGTCCAGTTGGACGAGCCCGGAAAACCTCCAAAGGGAGGCGCCCGGGAGGAATCCTGATCAGATGCCCAAACCACCTCAATTGGCTCCTTTCGACGCGAAGGAGCAGCGGCTCTACTCCGAGCTCCCTCCGGATGTCCGAGCTCCTCACCCTATCTCTAAGGCTGAGCCCGGCCACCCTACGGAGGAAGCTCATTTCGGCCGCTTGTATACGCAATCTCGTTCTTCCGGTCACTACCCAAAGCTCGTGACCATAGGTGAGGGTTGGGACGTAGATCGACCAGTAAATCGAGAGCTTCGCCTTCCGGCTCAGCTCCCTCTTCACCACAACGGTCCGGTGCAATGCCCGCATTACTGCTGACGCTGCACCGATCCGCCTGCCGATCTCACCCTCACTCGTGAACAAGACCCCGAGATACTTGAACTCCTTCACTTGGGGAAAAGACTCGTTCCCAACCCGGAGGGAGCAATCCACTGTTTTCCGGCAGAGAACCATGGCCTCGGACTTGGAGGTGCTGACTCTCATCCCGGCCGCTTCACACTCGGCTGCAAACCGCTCCAGTGCGTGCTGAAGGTCACGGTCCGATGAAGCCAGCAGAACCACATCATCCGCAAAAAGCAGAGATGCGATTCTGAGGTCACCAAACCGGACACTCTCCTCACCTCGGCTGCGCCTTGAGATCCTGTCCATGAATACCACAAACAGGACCGGTGACAAGGGGCAACCTTGGCGGAGTCCAACACCCACCGGAAACGTGCTTGACTTTGTGCCGAGAATGCGGACACAGCTCTCACTTTGGTTATACAGGGACCTGATGGCTCGTAACAACGGCCCCGGTACCCCATACTCCCGCAGTACACCCCACAGGGTTCCCCGGGGGACACGGTCGAAAGCCTTCTCCAAGTCCACAAAGCACTGCTGCTTCAGGGGACCCCCGGGCCAGCCAAGCCCGAAAGGCCTCCTTCTTCAGCTTGACGGCCTCCCTCACCGCTGGTGTCCACCAGCGGGTTCTTGGGTTTCCGCCCCGACAGGCACCGATGACCTTCTGGCCACAGCTCCTGCTTGCCGCCTCTGCAATGGAGGCTTTGGACATGGCCCACTCGGACTCGGACTCGACTTGTCGGATGCGTGAGAAGTTCTTCTGGAGGTGGGAGTTGAAGACCTCGCGAACAGGGGCCTCCGCCAGACGTTCCCAGTTCACCCTCACTACACGTTTGGGTTTACCGGGTCTGTCCGGCAGCCTCCCTGGCCACTTGATCCAACTCACCACCAGGTGGTGATCAGTTGACAGCTCTGCTCCTCTCTTCACCCGAGTGTCCAAGACATACGGCCGCAGGTCTGATGATACGACCACAAAGTCAATCATCGATCTTTGGCCTAAGGTGCTCTGGTAACAAGTACACTTATGAGCTACCCTATGCTCGAACATGGTGTTTGTTATCGACAATCCATAACCAGCACAGAAGTCCAATAACAAAACACCGCTTGGGTTCAGATCAGGCAGGCCGTTCCTCCCAATCACCCCCCTCCAGGTTTCTCCGTCATTGCCCACGTGAGCGTTGAAGTCGCCCAGCAGAACTATGGAGTCTCCGGGTGGCACCCTTTCCAGGATGCCGCCCAGTGACTCCAAGAAGGCCGGATACTCTGAACTGCCATTTGGTGCATAAGCACAAATGACAGTCAGAGCTTTCCCCCCAGTGACATGTAGTCGCAGAGAGGCGACCCTCTCGTTCCCCGGGTGGAACTCCAACACAGTGGCGCTCAGCCGGTGGCTTGTGAGTATCCCCACACCCGCCCGGCGCCTCTCACCTTGAGCAACTCCAGAAAAGAACAGAGTCCAGCACCTCTCCAGGAGTTTGGTTCCGGAACCAGTACTGTGCGTGGAGGTGAGCCCAACTATATCTAGTTGGTACCGCTCCGCCTCCCGCACTAGCTCCGGTTCCTTCCCCACCAGAGAGGTGACGTTCCACGTCCCCAGAACCAGTCTGCGACACCGAGGATCAGCACGCCCGGATCCCCGCCTTTGCCTTCTGCCCGTTGGACAAAGCACCCGACTCCGATGCCGACCCCTGCAGATGGTGAGCCCACAGGGCGGCGACCCCACGTGACCAGTTCGGGCTGTGCCCGGCCGGGGCCCATGGGATAAGGCCCGGCCACCAGACGCTCGCCGACGAGCTCCCCTCCCGGGTCTGGCTCCAGCAGGGGGCCCCGGTTTCCCTTTTCCGGCCGAGGTAACTGGGTCGTTGTGTGGCCGTATCATGGGAGTCTTTGAGTCTGGGAGAATCCCTCCCCCTATTTCGACGGAGACTAAAAACACACTTTTTCAAACTGTACCTTAGTCTTACCCCCTTCTGATATCCTTATCCCTCTTGTCTAACAAAAATTGTACTTATGATGACTGTATGTTTACAACAACACTTCATGTGTATTTTGTGCTATGGATGTGATGCTTTAACTTCTGGAAGAACCTATGCACTTGTAAGTCGCTTTGGATTAAAAGCGACTGCCAAATGACTAAAATGTAAATGTAAATTCCCACTGGTGCCAGCCATCCTGAAAAATGTATGAGCTCATGGTATTGTTAGGTGGTTTGAATAAAAGTATTCATCAAATGGCATATATTCAAATGGAATACTTTCATATGCAATGCTGGAGCGTGAGCTATTGATAGGTATGAGACTTTTAGTTTTTAGCGCTCCCATCCAGTATCACCACCAGTCTCCACTGAAGCCCGAATATGCCTGGGGAGCTCTTCCTCCCATCCAAATTTTGAATATACTGACATTTAAACACCATTGGCTATCGTTTTTCGTTCCGTAAGTGTAACGTTACGCATAAACTATTTAAAATGTTGTATAAGGCTTGTAGCGTAGTGGTTTAGGTAAATGACTGGGAGCCGACTGGGAGCTGACTGGGGCACGCAAGGTCAGTGGTTCTAATCCCGGTGTAGCCACAATAAGATCCACACAGCCGTTGGGCCCTTGAGCAAGGCCCTTAACCCTGCAATGCACCAGGGAAGGATTGTGTCCTGCTTAGTCTAATCAACTGTACGTCGCTCTGGATAAGAGTGTCTGCCAAATAGCAATAATGTAATGTAATGTAATGTAATAAGGCGCCACACTGGCGTTACACACAGCTACCAATTTGTATTGCGCGTCGCACTTAGTAACTGAATGGGCAGACAAGGAAGACTGAAGAAAACTAAAGATTGAAGAATAATTCTCTTTTCTTTTTGTTAAATGAACATTTGTTTTTGAGGCCATTATTCTGTTATTCATATTATTTTTACATTCTATTAGAGATAACTTAAGCCTAAGACTTTTTATAGAGAGACATTATTTGGTTACATAGCTGAATTTTCTATTCATGTTGTACAAAAGTGGCATACTTTAAGTAAGTGCATAACAATTACAAAGCATCTTTGAGTGAACTTTGTGTACCTTTTGAGTAAACTTTGAGTATCATTTTGCATAGCAAAATGTGGTCACCCTAGCTAAACCCATCACTAAGGCCAACTAGCATCTCGCTTGCTGTGGTGGTTGTAGCATTTTAACTACATTTAGATTAACCATTGCACAGGACAGTGCTGCCACCTGCCTACAAATCCATCTCTTACTTCATCTTTCCTAATAGCCCTTACCCACAGCTTTCTTTGGTGTTTGTCGGAAAGGAATTATATGACAAATATGGTTGTTTCGTCTTAGAGACGGTGCAAAAAAACAATGCAAGCTTTATTTACATCTGAACCAAATTTTGTGTTTGGAACTCACCCATTTTCTGTGATGAACTGACTTAGAACCAAGATACAGGAAGGCCCTTCTTCCGTTTACTCAAACCACCCGGTCTGGCACCAACATGCCACGGTCGAAATTACTGAGCTCACATTTTTTCCACATTCTGATGGTTGATGTGGCAAGAATGGCAATTTTATCCATTTCAAATGAAATGTACAACACAATAAAGTGTGCAAAAAGTGAAGTGGTCTGAATACTTTCTGAAACCACTGTATGTGCTGTAATTGACCAAATTAATTTGATGGAACCTTGCAGATATTCATATTCACGCAGGATTATATTTGGAAAGAAATCATTGAATTTTCTTGAACGCAAATTTTTGGTGTGTTGAAACCACATAACTAAGGACCCATGTGGTCTGTTTTACCAGGGTGAACTATAGCAAATTAGCTATTTAGAAAACACAACACATTTACGCAAAACTATCCAGATGGACAGATGCTACTCTGGTTAAGTGGAAACATACCATAATTCTATTTTTGGGTGAACTTCCCCTTTAAGAGATATGAAAGCTGTGTTTTTATTTGCATCTTGGACAACACATTTTACCTTCCTGTCAATGGTCTCTTAATTTAGACTGTAAACAGTTACCTTGGCTGGAGGTCTGAACTCAAACTTCAACTTGAAATGGTGGTAATACTAATAATGTGCTTGTGTGTATAGTTACAGGAGGCAGTCACACAGTTCTTTAAGGAGTAAACAAAATACACTTACAGAGAATATTGCCTTAGAGATGCATGACAGATCAATAAAAAGGTTATGATGGGAGTTAAGATTATGCTAGGAACAGCCACAGAGATACACATACTTTGGAACATGCATTTATTATATAAAGAAAATAACCAAATAGATAATAAAAGAAAAAATGATCAAAATTTTATTAGCTTAGTTAAATTCCTGCTGCTCATCAGTCAGCTCAGGTAGAAAGGTACCAATGTAGTATTTGGCCAGGTGTAATGTTTACAGTTGTTAGAGCCAGGTGAATGGACAGAAGGTTGGGTCGTGGAGTATTTCAACCATGAGCACACATGCGCAGCATTGTTCAATCGATATCTTTTCTTGTACATCTTGTAAATCTTGTCATCTACATCTGGTCAGATATTAACTTAATAGAAAGCGTCTGTAATTCTGTCTTGCTATGTTGCCAGCATTGCCTTTTGATACAGCGTGTAGCGATTGCTGTGCTTTCTGGTGATAATTGCATAATATTAGCTTATAACTAGTTTGTAAAGTGCCCAAATGCAAAATAAAAAAAGGTTTTTGACCTAAGTACACATACCGTTAGCTTGACTTGACACAAAATGCCTATACTGTGCATTACTAGTGCTACGGACAGTGAAGATGATTTCTCGTCTTTTCTTAAAGAACTTGTAAAACCAGTGTGTTATCTTGCACGAGGAGAAGAAACTGTTTTGAAAGAGCAAAATCTAAATCAAACTGTTATCAGGTGATGGAAGGCCTGCTATCATAAGCCTGAAAATATTCTCAAAGAGAAAGCTGCAAGTTTTGCAACAGTTTTATTGAGAGGCATGGGAAGAGAGGCTAGTGGCGTGAACACGTTGGCTGATGCTTACAAGTGGTAGGCCGGGGTCAGGGGCTGTGGAGATAGCAAAGTGAGAGGGTGATGGCCCCTTTAAAGATTGCTACAACACTCATGTACAAACAGAAACTGGCTGCTTTTATCAGTGACGGTCCCTCTTCAAACCAAATTGCTTAACTGTGTTGAGATATGCAAATGAGATGCTGGTCAAGGAACTGGATCTGACAGTGGCTGATGACCTGAATGATAGCACTAACAAAAATATTAGCTAGTAATAAAGCCAAAGCCTGGCTATATATTATTACTCAGTCCACTGTGAGAGAATCTTGCTATTGTGGCAGTTATAGCCCTGCTGAAAAAACAAAAACAGCTCAAGCTAGGTTTTAAAACAGCTGGTAGCTGTTTGACCAGTTCAGATTAGCTACCAGCATGAAACCAGCTAGACCAGCATATGACCAGCTTGACCAGCTCACTTTTCAAGCTGGTCAAGCTGGATCTTACTGAAGGGAGGTAACCACATATAATTTAATAGCTAGGAAATTAACAGTATGTAAAAATGATATTCTTAAAGGGAAGTATACCGTCCCTTGAACCACACCAAATTGTATTGCTGTGACAGGGGCACAGTGCATTGGAGGTGCCAACTTTCAGAACTACAAGTTCTGGCTCATTGTGGTCATTAAAGATCCAATGGCACTCATGACAAAGGGTATGGGGTTCACTGGTGACCTTTAAAATTTTATTTCTCAGCCTAGTCACCTAATCATCCACCAGTAATAACTACTCATCTATCTACCTAAGCTAATGTGCAGTGAGTGCACAAAATGGCTGCCATGCATCAACCTGGAAGCTTTGTGAAGTGCTTTCAGGTCATGAAATGTAATTGATATCAATGCTTTTATATATTAACACATGTCATTAATTTTTCTAGTTTTTCCACAGCAGGCTGACAATACCAATGTGATCATACTAACACAATGATAAAATATACACGATAAAAACTCTTTCAAAATTGTGTGTGTGTGTGTGTGTGTGTGTGCATGCATGTGTTCATATGTAACTGATGGGCACCAGGGAATCTTTCATTGGACAAATGTTTTGAGAAATGGTACAGAATACCAGGAGCTTTATTTTAATTTTAAAATAAATTTTATCTCACCACTATCATCACCCAATCTTGTGTCTTCATGATCTAGTATAAACTAGCGGTTATATTTAGACAGATTATAGTGGTCATAATAATCCTAATTACAACTCATCAAACCATATACCAAGTCATTTGACCCCCTTGTCATCTATGCAAATGATATGGCAGTCATCTGCTTCATTTGATTATGATTGATGGAGGCATTAAATTAATCATGAAGACATGCAATTCATGTTGTAATTACATAGTACACCATAGCTCAAGGGTAACATTACCCTTCCCTCCCCTGTACCAAATGGACTCTGCCCCTGCCCATCTTTGTATAGCTCATAACTGCTTCTAGAATATAGTAAGGATAAATAGTCCAATATTTAAGGTGTTGATATATGTTTATTAATCAGTGACCAACATCAGATCTCCCTACATGATAATGGTGAATTTACAAGAGCCATGGTAACCAGAAATAGGCTGCAATAAGACAGCACCAAAACAATCATACACCTGACAGATTACACAACTCCAAAAACCTAAAAAAAATTCTAACTGCTAAGAATTAAAACAGAAAAGCTCTAAGTGATGCATTATTTGTAACTGCATATAATCCTGAGGTATACAATCCTTAAGTCCTAACACCATGGGACTGGTGTATCTAGTGTAACGCCCCCAGCTTCCCCACATAACAACCTCATGCCTGAGACCCTTAGTGAGGCTGATTCATACATGCAGTTAATGTCCAACCAAACACTTTCCCTTGGCTTTACTTTCACATGATGCAATACTCAGTGGTCAGGCTCGAGAACTATGACACCCAGATTGTTGTTAAATATTACCCTTCCATCCACCTCGGAGCTGCAGTCAGGGTGACGCAGTAGTTCCAGCAGACTTGACCTCAGGTGAGGAGGAGCAGTTTTACTGAAGTCTAACACCTCCGTCAGAAAATCAAGCAACAGTTCTCCCATCTCGTTGCCTTCCTGGAAGCACTCGGTGATGTCTATTTGAGAAGGCAGCTCGTAGTAAGTGCTTTTGAAGCCCATGCCATCGAGGTAGCTCTTGATGTCCCTTGTTGTCACGGAATAACTGATAGTGTTTTTATGCAGCTTAGCTTTATAATTCCACAGTTTTTCCCAAGCACTCTTTCCTGGAAAGAAGATACAACATATAAAATCAGAACAGATCGATTTACTGCATTAAATTATGCAAATTAAGTCTCTTAAACATAATGGTTAGTCATGTTAGGCATCGTGGGCATGAGTACATAGAATACAATAAATAACTTTATTCTATCCCATGGGAAACTTCAAGTGAAGGTGAAGTAGCAGGCATACAAGAAATGTTAAAATTAATCTGTTAAAATTATATCAAGAACTTCCAAACATAAATGATGGAACTTATATACATTTTGATTTTGGAAACGCTACAATATTTACCAGACCACACTAAATCAGAAAATTTAATTAAACATTAAATTAAGAGGTATGGTTCTGGGAGATTCATTTGAACAACCTCCGATGCACTTGGCAACTCAACACTTCAGAATTACATTGTCTATTTGATAATTTTTCCGTATTTTAAATGACTTACTGGTACACGTTTTGAGAGTGTAATGTTCTGTAGTTTCAAAAAGTGCATAATGCCTTTAATCCATCTGAAGAAGGATGGACGAGACAGATATGTCTCCATGAAATAAAAAGAATATGCCTTGCCAGGAGAGTAGTAAAAGCTATGAGTTTGTGGGCTTCGGCAAGGAACGAGGAATAATACCAAAAAGGAAACTAATAGGATTTGGCTCAATAACAATTTGATTAATGTAAGGCAAGGGTATCCAGTCTTATCTGAAAAGGGCCGGTGTAGGTGTAGGTTTTTGTTTTAGCCCAGCATTATGACACTGAGGAATTGTCTCCTTGGTAGACTAGTTAAAGGCCAAAGGCCAAAAGACATTCTTTAATCTAGTTTTGGCATTACAAAGGTAAGATGCAGGATATTCCTATCTGCTGAGCCTCATCTGCTACTTGGTGTGCCAGAGTGGAATCCAACACCACCATCACATCCATTTTGTAGCTACAAAATATGAATAGAAAATAAGTGCTAGATTTGCAAGTAAAGCTTAATCATTCCACGGTCAAAGTCACTTTGATCACATTTTTCCCCATTCTGACGGTTGACTAATGAATATTACCTGAAGCTCTTGACCCATATCTACATGATTGTATGCATTGCACTGCTGCCACACAATTGGCTGATTAGATAATCGCATGAATAAATAGGTGTAATAAAGTAAAAACGTTGCTAATAAAGTGCTCGGTGAGTGTATATGCCATAGTCAACTTCAGCAAGATTTCACCAGATAGGTATGGCAAATAAAGAGGAAGGCCTTGCCCCCTTCCTTCTATCTTCCCTCCAGTGAAGCAGAGTGATAAAAGACCACGTGTACACTGAGGAAAGCAGCTCACAAATTTTCATCTGTAGTTCCTGGGCTACATGTCATTGGACTGTGGGAGGAAACCAGAGTAACCAGAGTACAACCCTACAAACATGGGGAGAACATGTAAGCACCATGCAGAACTAGAACCACCTCCTTGCGAGGCAATAGTGCTAAACACTGTGCCACCATGCCGCGCAAAGCCATACTCCTTTGCTGTGCATGCACCTGCACACCCAAAACCAAATATACAGGCACAATAAGATACCAGGCATATGCACACCAGTGCCCAAGCACCTGCCTGATTGCCTTCTCAGTAGAAAGTGCCAAGGGCGTTGTTTGACAGTGGTTTTTTGGGGCTTGTTCTGGGCCTAGTCCCCAATATCCGCAAATCATAGCAATGCCACTCCCCTTTTTCCTATTTGAGCACCTGGCCTGTTAGACAAGCATAGTCATACTTGCTAAATGCAAGCAGACTCAGAGTGGCTCAAGCAGATTCTGTACAAAGACGCAAGCACACACAAGCCCCTTTCTGTAGTGCTGATGTTACATGAAATGCAAGCCACTTGCTCTCGCTGCAACAGGTCAAAGTGTATCACATAATGATAGCAGTGGCAAACATGTTGTGGCAAACACAACTTTTCTGGTCATGAGTACATGTGCAAACGTGTTAGACCCAACATAAGACCAGAAGAACTAACAACTAACAACTAACTCCCAAATCCAGGGTTACCAATTCAAAATCTCATGCCAAATAAAAAGAAAAGCTGCCCCCTGATTAAACACATTCTATCTAATCTACTAGCTTGCAGGACAAAGTCATTTTTTCTCCATTTTTTTTAACTGTAATAAACATGACAGAGAGATGTGTTGTGTTGGCTACATATCTTTGACAGCACTCCTGGTCGGTGATTGCACCACTATTGAATCATACTCCATTGCTGCTCACTTAAAACCACAGCAATAAGTTGGTTGTAGTTTTTAGGGGATAAATAGTTAAAGAAATGCCAGTGAAATATCAGCCACATGGACATCTTGATGCAACAGGAGTAATCTGAAGAAATGATTTGAGAGGAGGACTTAAAATAACAAAGACAAGGTTTTTTGGAACTAATGTTTCTATTTTTATATCAATTTAAATAATTTGAACCTAGTCAGTGGAATTGTTACATTACTATTAAAATAGTATATATAATATATACAATCTATCCGGCACGTATAACAGGTGACCCAGATGCGAGACCAAGATGTAGGAGTCTTTATTTTAAAGTAGCAGGTGAGACCGGCGAGGGTCTTGACAGCCAACAGATAAAAGAGGGATCAGGCCGTTCATAATAGAAAGTCTAGGCAATAGGTCAGAATTCCAGCAAACAGGTGTATCAGGTATAATCCAAAACGTAATCGTATTCACAGGCGACGGGTCGAAAACAAGCGGGCTAAGAAGACAGAAACAAAAGTTGAAACAACGGGTCGAAAAGCTACGGTTCATAATCAAACGGGCGGAATAAACAAAACGTGGAAGTCTGGAGCGAAACAGGTCGTAACAGGTATCAATCCGAAAACGCTGGAACGTATGGTGAAGACACATAACAATCTGGCGATGAGACATACAAAACTGAGGGGTTTAAATAAGACAGGTAACGAGAGGGAATGGCAATCAGGTGTGGGAAACAATCAGGAAATGAAGCAGGCGAAACAAATGAATGAAGTGACAAGGTGGCTACGGTATGCACAGAGGTAACAAAAATACGGAAATGCTAACAACATAGACAGAATACAAAACATAGAACACACAAAATCTAACAATCAGTGAGCACTTAATTAGGTAACTTGTTAATGTCAATATTGAATCAGCCAATCATGTGGCAGCAACTAAATGCACACAAGCATGCAAACATGATCAAGAGGTTCAGCTGTTTTTCAGACCAAATGTCAGAATGGGGAAGAAATGTGATCTAAGTGACTTTGACCAGGAAAAAATGCCCAGTGAGCAGTTCTGCTGCCAAAAAATGCCTTGTTAATGAGAGAGGCCAGAGGAAAAGGGTCAGACTGGTCAAAGTTGATAGGGAGGTGACAGTAACGCAAATAACCACACATTACAACAGTGGTATGCAGAAGAGCATCTCTGAATGTCTTAAGTGGATAGGCTACAGCGGCAGAAGACTTAAAATGTATAAAATATAAGTCTAATAAATACCTAATAAAGTGCTCAGGTGAGTGTATAATATATTATATGCATAATATATCATTTAAATAGGATATTAGATTAGATTAGATTCTCCCGTCTGTTTTATTTTGACCCGCAGTTTTTATCGGCTTTTGTTTTTGGATTCTGTTTTTGTCTGCTTAGCCTGCTAGTTACCGACCCTTCGCCTGTGACCACGATTACGATTTGGATTATCCCTGCTACACCTGTGTACTGGAGTTTTGATCCTTTGTCTGGACTCTGTATTATGAACTGCCCGATCCCTGCTGAATCTGTTTGCTGGCTCTTGACCCTCGCCTGTCTGACCTGTATATATTATAATAAAGACTTTGTTATAATATCTCCGCCTTGGTCACTGGGTCGCTTGTTCTACGGACCTGATTGAACAATCTGGCCAGAATGGACCCAGCGAGCCCGACCCCGGCTATGGAGGCACTGAGGCTCCAGGGACAAAGCCTGGGAGTGCATGAGAACAAAATTCGTTCTCTAAGCCAGAACGTGAACGCTCTGCTCCACCAGATGGCTGCATTGACTACCAGCCTGGCAAGACCCCATGTCGCCACGCCTCCACCGGTGCCTGCTCCAGAACCGGTCCGGTCCCATCCAGAACCCTGTCTGCCACCACCGATACGACGGCAAACCCAAGAACTGCGCCTCTTTCCTGTTGCAGTGCTCACTCATATTCGAGTTACAGCCGTCTACCTTCCCCACCTGTGACCATGATTACGATTTGGATTATCCCTGCTACACATGTGTGCTGGAGTTTTGACCATTTGTCTGGACTCTGTAGACCCTTTGTCTGGACTTTGCCTGATCCCCACTCAATCTGTTTGCTGGCTATTGACCCTCGGCTGTCTGACCTGTATATATTATAATAAAGACTTTGTTATAATATCTTCGGCTTGTTCTCACACCTGGGTCACTTGTTCTGATATATGCATTTATTTCATTATATGATCCTTTATATAATTCCATAGTTGTTTATTTATTTATTTATTTATTTATTTCATTTTGGAATGTTTAATCCTCCATACATACATTGGGCTTTTAGGTTTATTAAAGGTTTTGTGTGGACTGATGGACCTGTTGGCTGCTCAGCATCACATGTGTATCATTGAAACAAAAGTCAAGAGGAGATTATACACTGTTTCTGAAATAGTCTGGTTAACTGACTATTTAAGTAGTGCAGTAGTACAGTCAATAAATATATTTTACTACAAATTACATAAAATAGGACTTAATGCTCTTACCAGAGACCAATATGATCAAGAGCTTCCCATTCTTGTTGAGAAGACTCCGAAAGAATGAGACAGTAGCACCAGGATCAGCGATGTAATACAGCATCTAAAGAACATAAGAATGAAAGTTCAGAATTCACACACTCATGCTTACATTCTCCCACTACAGCCAATGTGCAGATGAAGAAAATCTCTGACTGGTGATGTACTTCATTAGGTAACCGCTGATTTATTCATGTAACTTCTGACTAATGCCAAATCTCAGGTAATTTCAGGTAACCCCTAAATGCGGCCTAACCTCAAAAGGGTAATCAGAAAAGTACTTCAGAAAGAAACCTCTGATTAGAAACTTAGTTTATGAGAACATCTCTGTCCAAGGATGTACTCCATTCATCTGACTGTAGGATTTAAAGAAAACTTTGCAACCTCAGCCCAGAGATGTGCAGTGCCAAAAGTATGGGAACAGAAGAGTGAAATTACTTTTTGCTAAACACTGAAGGCATTTGGATTTGAGATCAAAAGATGAATAAGAAACTAAAGTACAGTTTTATTTCATGTTTATTTCCATTTTACAGAAACAGCTCTTTTGAGTCCACCCATTATCAGATTAGTAAAATAAGATAATGGATGAACGTAAATGTAAATCAAAGTCCTTACATGCAATAACTGCATAATGTCTATGACGCACTGACATCACCAACCCCTTGGTGTCTTCTTAGGAAATTACTTTCTAGGTCTTCACTGCAGCCATTTTGATCTTTGTTTCAGATCAAAGATCTGAAACTTGTGGTTTCTGTCTTCAGTTTCCTCTTCAGCAAGTTAATTGATTGAATGCTTGATTGGATTTAAATCATGTGATTGACAGCCCAAACGTTCTACTTTTTGCCCATTAATGAATGCTTTGGTTGTGTAGGCTGTGTGAGTGGGGCCATTGTCTTACTGCTGAACTTGATATATCCAGTTTTTGTGCCATCCTTCTTAATGAATTCTTCTGTCCTCTCAGCTTACAGATTAGTTGCTTTTTAGCCATAGTTAGATCCGTGGTCTTCATGAAGGTGTATGCCTTGTGACAACAAATGCTCCTTTGTGTGTGAAAAATCCATATAAATGGAAACACCTGAGCAATAGTTAACTCCTGTCAGTCATCCCTTAACTTTCTTTTTCACAGCTGGAAATGGCTCAAGGCACAAAAACAGCTGTTTCTGTAAAATGGTAAAACATAAAAGCATGTAAATACCATGACTGACTGTCTGTACTTCTGATCTCTAATCAAAATGCCTTAAGTATATCTCAATTCCCACTCCATTCCCATACTTTTGGAGGACACAGTATTTTAAAAGGAAACATCTGACCAGTGACAGAATTCTTAAGGAAACCTGAGCAGAAACATGCATTATGAATTATCAAGATAAAGAACAAGAATAATGCCCATTATTCTTTAATTGGGTAAAATTTACACTGTCCTTACAAACCAGTCTACAGTGAAGAGTTGCAACAGATGCAGTATTACATTTAAGCCTGGAGATGGACTGTGCTAAATGACTCTGTCAGACCAGACCTATGTCAATTTTCTTAAGCGTAGATCAGCAACTATTTTCAAATGGTTACATTTACATTTACATTTTTGTCATTTGGCAGACGCTTTTAATCCAAAGCGACTTACAAGTGCATAGATTCTACCACAAGTCAAAGCATCACATCCATAACTAGGAAAATACACATGGAATGCTGTTCTAAACATATAGTCGTCATCATAAGTGCATGACGATGTTTTTGGGTTAGACAAGGAGGATAGGGATATCAGAAAGGGGCGGCAGGGGAAATCAGGAGGGAGGACTAAGGTAGAGTTTGAAAAGGTGTGTTTTGAGTCTGCGTCGAAATAAGGGGAGGGATTCTGCTGTCCTGACAGTGGTAGGCAAGTCATTCCACCACTGAGGAACCAGAACGGAAAACAGGCGTGAACGTGCAGCTCGACCGCCAGGTGCACGTAGAGAGGGAACCATAAGGCGACCAGAGCTGGCAGACCGGAGTGGTCTAGCTGGGGAGTAGGGAGTGATCGAGGATTGTATGTAAGGTGGGGCAGCCCCCTTAGCAGCCTGAAATGTCAACACTACACAAAACCAAATTGAAAGAGGACAATGTCCACTTTTCATGATCTTCGCATACAGCTCATGAACAGAAGAGTGTGGCAGTGAGGGTAATGCGAGGTGATGAATTGAAGCAGAACCTGGATCATGTGAATGAAGTCCATCTTTTCTGTAAAGTTGTTCTCTGTCCAGTGCGTTTCAAATTCCGAGGCAGTCATCTTATTCCAGCTGAACTTCACATTCGCAAGCTCTGGTGTCTTGGACACCAAATCTGCACAAGAAGATTTTTAGTTGTGGTAAATGCATATATACTTAACACGAAGGTGTTTTTATTTTATGGTAATGGTTGACTTGAACATACAGTGAAATGTGAGGTTTTTCAAGCAGTCATACAAGACTTAGTAACTACTAAGACATAAAGAAATGCATGCAGAAAGTTATAAATGCAATAAATGGTTGGTTGGCATTTATATAGCGCCTTCATCCAAAGCGCTGTACAATTGATGCGTCTTATTCACCCATTCATACACACACTCACACACCGACACACTGACGGCGATTGGCTGCCATGCAAGGCATCAGGAGTATTTGGGGGTTAGGTGTCTTGCTCAGGGACACTTCGACACAGCCCGGGCGGGGGACCGAACCGGCAACCCTCCGACTGCCAGACAACTGCCTGAGCCATGTCGCCCAATGTCACCCCAATAAGAAAGTGGAAGGATTGAAAGAGGTTGATGTACCCTTATAAGTATCTAGCATCTCACTGCTGGGTTCCACAACTTCATTGTGTACACGCACTCCTGGGTGTTTTAAACGCAGTTGAGAAAACAGCTCCAGGTCAACATCACCTGCAAAATTAACCAGAAATATTGTACAGTCATTAGGGTGTTCGGTGACAAATTTTCATCAACTACAAGTACTGTTATTTTTATTCTTCAAAAGTCCTTGACTGCCATTTTAAAACGGATGCATTATAAAATAGCAAACTTCCCTTAAAACGTGTTTTTAAGAGATGAAGACAACATAGTAGCACTGAAGAGGAATATCCACTCTCACAGTGTTTCAATAACAGTCAGTAAGCATTTCCTTCTATCACAATAATGTATAATTTAGTGATAATGCACATTGCAAATGGTTTTCAACTTGATACTGAATCAAATCAATAGAATAAATCCCAGTTCCCTTTTTTTATTAATTAGTGGTTTTTGCGGTGATGCACTTTATGGATCTACAATAGTTATGCCAAAGCAATAAATGCAAGTTTCTTTCAGATTTGGTAAAGCTGACACAGTTGAAATTAAATTACAATTTACCACTTGCCAAATTTTCAAATCACACTTCCAATACATGCAACAGTATGCACCAATGGCAAGAATAAACTGTGTGCACAATAATTATGCGTTCATAATAAATACTGAAGAGGAGGTTGTCTGCATGTGGACTTATATAAAACAAAAAATGACAATTAATACATAATATCCCCCACCACAGTTGAAATAAATAATTACGTTTGAACTACATGAATCCTTTCATATTCATATTTACATATTCTATTATCAGGTTTTATTGTACAAAACCTACAACAGTATATGAATATAACGATGCGCCTACTCTTTTTGTACATGAATATAACAATGCCCCTTCTAATTTTAATTCTAATTTAATTTTTTTGATAATTTAAAATATGCTTACCTTTTCCACTGCCCACCCCCATGACATTGAGGCTGCCGTTTCCATTTCCAATACTGCAGGGAACAAATACATTTCCTTAGGGAGGCACCTGTCCCATATTCAGAACTGAGCACATTCATAATCCTGGGGGCTTTATTATCCTGCATATAATGTATATTACGCTATATTCCTACTATAAACTATGTATATTTCTATAGGACTTTGTATGACATTGTTTCTCTCAGATCGTTTTACATTTATCAACATCAGCAGGATTAAAACAATCCAAAAGGATTGCTTCAGTGGATACTATTATTATTCGATGTATCTATACACAGCAGGTCGGTGATTTATATGAATACATGAAAGATAGGGAGACAAGCCCACTACAAACACTGGCAGGCATCTGGGTGGTGAATATTGCAGGGAAACACAGCCAAACAGACAAATTTCATGTGTAATAGAAATAAATGCTATAGATAATTATTTTAAGGTGACGGCGAGATGATGCTATATAGATTCTTATTAGATTATTAAACAAGACTCAAAGGCTATGTAAGGTACTTTTAAAGGGGAATTACAGGCAAAATGCAGGGCATCTGTGGCAATGGCCATATGCCTTGTGACCTGAAGTTTTAATACAGTGCAATCAAAGTATCTTTCCAAATATTCCAACACCACCTATGATTCAAAACCAGTGGAAACATAACAGAAATGTACAATCAAAGTAAGGTAAAATGTGCAGTGCTAAAACAGATACCATAAAGTCATTTAAAAAATGTTACAATACAATTGATTAATGGCAAGCATAAATGAGTGTTTGGAAGTGTTTGGACATTTATAATGATCTCATGTAAGGCACAGATTAGTAGGCTAAATGTCAAATCAATACTAGATACTATGGGTTGCATACACCAAGCAAAGTCTCATGCACACAAATGTTAAACATGCTTAGCATTTACAGTACAACCTGAACTCATTACAGCCATAAACTTCAGTAGTTGCTGTATTGATAATAGATTTCATGTTGCTGAGTCAACAGTCTTTTTATTTAAAATTGAGCTTGGAATGTTAGAAAATGCAAAATTCACAATGCCAAATTGTACTGAATTGTTGTACATGATTGTATTTAATTTTACTATAGAGACCTGGAAGCCTGAAAATATGTTCTGGAGATTGTACTCTGGAGTTCATGACTGATCAGGTCACTGGCTGTACCAGCCATGTATTTGTATATTTGTTAGGTCAAGAGCGCTTTGGCCTTCAGTGAATTGTTAGGTCACCAAGGCCAAAGATCCAGAGTGTCAAGGCAATTAAGATAAATTTGCTTAATGTGTAAGCTAGTACACATACACATTAATTATAAAAATCTCAATGACATTCTATGAAAACATAAAGGTTTTTGTTAAAGTAAATCATTAATTAATTGAACAAAATATTTGCACAGCATTAAGTTTTAACCCTCCATTCAGTGATTGACGTCTCTTAAAAACCAGTTAAACTTTCTTCATCTTGATACTGTATGTTTTTAAATATATTTTGGTGGCATTAAATAGTATAATGCTAACATACAATAAACTTAATGCTATGTTTTCAGAAGTCCTTTACCAATTTTTGATGTGTTCTATGGGCTTATTTTGACCCTCTGTAACTGTATAAAATGTCAGAAAATGTATTTACAACCATTTGTATTTTTATCTCAGATTTCTTTGTGGATGATTCTGGCGATACTTTCCCAAACAGGTTCCAAACTTCTACTTCCTGTACCTCAGGCTCAGAAATGAGATGCTTCTCACAGATTTTTCATATTTATAGATAAAAGGCTAGTAAATTCCGAGACAATAAGAAAGTGACACACAAAGTGTCATAATCTTTCGTTTGCAATAATGTTGCGTTTATTTGAACTGTTGGGGTCTATTTGACCCCAACATAAAAGCAGTCACAAACTCTTAACATAATAGGATGGTTAAATAAACAGATTTTTACAATAGCTCAGTGCTGGGAAAGTGGCATCTAAGTAACATGTGGAAGAGTCAAGACAAATTGATCTACATTCATCAGTTAAAGTCCAAGATTGTATGTCTTAAACCTGTAACACATATCAACAGAATGGCCCCAATTATGGGAACTGGTGTTCAATATTCTGGAGAATGCCAATAGAATGATTTATAACTCATTATTTCACTCATTAAAAGATGTAATGGCGATTACCTGGCCAGGATATCAGGGAGGTTTTGTCGGAAGAAGTTCTGCATGCACTGCTGTTCAGAAGAGCGCTCTCTGAACAACTGGAAGGATTTCAGGTACCTTTTATCATCATCCATAAGACTCTTAAAAGGAAATGCCATTGCTATGTTGGAATGGTAAAACACAGAAGTTACAAGATATAGCCTCATTATACAGTAAATCCATATATACTGTACTAAACCACTGAACTACTACTACTAACATTATCCTAACATCACAGCAAGGTTGGGAGAAAATTGCAGTACAGCAGTGCTATATAGGACACTACAGACAATTTGGGTTGATTCAGAAATATGCTAGTAGATATGAGTAGAGGAAGAGGTGGACATGGACAACTAAGTCTTGAAACTGCATGAATTAATGCAATAAATAAATCACATTCCCTTTCAATGAGTTTTACACTGTTTGTGGACAAGACATGCCAATACCTGCACAAATGGCCAAAATAATTACACCTGTTGATATTTTTTAATATCTTTCATTGCATGACCAAAAAAACTGTGCCTTTATCTCTCAAAATGTTAACTCTCAAGCAGCAGAACTGGATTAAATTAAAATGGTCAACTGCACAATTATGAATAAATACAACAGCTGTTTTGACAATGAAAGCGGGTTGATGGATGCTACCTGTAACAATTTGAGTATGAAAAAATGACTTACTTTTTACTTGCTTTTCCAGGCTTCAACTGATACCTTGAAAATTAGACAAACTGCTGCTCTGCAAGGACATAGAAAAGATGTGTCAATGTTGTGTGTAAGAAAGCATTACCCTTCCTTTTGTACTTTGAACTCATTCATAAGAAAGCCCCTTTTTTAACCCTCTGGGGCCGGGAGTGTCGCCTACGACACCGACAAGATCAGATCAACTTTCCTTTCTATTTGGATGATTCACTTTGTGAGATTTTACCATATGCAACGAACATATTGACAGAAACCTTAAAATCTTGACTTGCCAATGCACAATATGAATTATTTTAAAACATTTTAAATGAGATGAATAAGACCACTGCAATGTCTTAATCTTGACTCATTAATATGCAAGTTTTGCTCAGTGCGAATTCCGCCCCATCTCATTCACATTGAAACAAGGTCATAATTATTCTCTGGCAGGGGAGGTAAAATGCGCGTTTGTAAATTCCCACACTCTAACCATTGCATCTCAAAATAATACTTAAGTGATGTTTAGTTGCGTAACCAGGATTCTAAAACTGGGTGTCATTGCACAATCGACATTAGCATATTGTATCTACGTTTGGGGAAATAGCAGAAAAAAAACTTGGCTAAACAGACCAACTCCTAGAGCATGTGTATCATATTGGTAAATATGTGTGCTGTATTGCAACTTATCTCTGTGTCTGTCTGAATATTCAGTTATGTAAGTTCCCACTGTTCTGAATTTATGAACGATTCTAACCATTACATCTCAAAATTATACCTTTGCGTTTTTGTCTTAGACATAGGCTAGTCGGAAAAGAGGCATCTTTGTTTGTAGGCTATATGATGTAACTATGTCACATTTCCAAACAATTTTTGTTTTTATTTTACTTTCAGGGATGAAGATGCAGAAGAAACACCAAGTACACCACCAGCTGAGGATCAACTCACAGAAGGTACCCAAAGATGCTGTTTGTGAATGGCATCTTCATTGTATGTAGTTTGTGTCATGATTTCAATAAATTCCTGAATCAAAAATATATTTATTTCTATCTTCTAAATAGCTCACTGAGTATTGCTTTCTGGAAAGGCTTTCTCTTAGAGGTAGGGAGGGGTCAGGCCAGGTGGAAAAGTCTGCTTACCTGGACCGGACCACATACAACATAAATATTCATTGAAGAAAGGCCATTAGCCCTGCCATTGTCAAGTGGTGCTGAAAAATACCTGTTGATACCCAAATTTCAGTGAACGAAACATTTAGTTACAATGCGTGTAATTGCAGTATTTACAGCATTCCTGTATGTTTTCAAAACTATTGTTTTCCATTTGTGTGATTCTAGAGCAATTTACAACCAACTTATGATTCTGACCTACTTTCTGATGCCATATTATTGTAGCTGAGTTGGGGCTGAAAACAAAGAAATGAAACACTTTGGAATCACTGTATATAAAGCTGATTCAAATGACACAAATGTCAGAGCATGGCACAGTCACCAATTTTCCTCATTTTGCCCTCAGACCCCAGAGGGTTAGTCTTCTCTCTCCCTGGCTCCCTTTCACCATAAAACTCCATTCATTTTTTCAAGTGTACTGTATTGGATGTGACCATAGTTTGGCACAGAATCACAATCACAATAATGTTCCATAATTCAATATATTCAATATATTCCCTACAGGACAGCAAAAATGCTGCAATGTTTAACTTACTGTGCACTGTCGACAGAAAGCAGTGACTTTTAACCTTTTAACATAACTGGTTGACTTATGAAAGAGAAATACCAGACCTTCAGGTACAGTTGTGTTCAAGAAAATATCAGTAAATCAGTAACCTGATGAACCACTGTTATTAGTAGTAGTGATATTTCTGTGAGGCAAATACTTTATTTGTAGATGTAGTAGTGTAATAGAAAAACAACAGACCAAACTGTCATGGCATGCATGCTGTAATTGACTAATTCATTGAAAGGGGCGTGTTGAAAATAATAGCAGTGTGGAGTTTAATTAGAGAATTCATTCATTCTGTGAAAAAACAGGTGTCATTAATTGTTCTTTATTAAGGAAGAAGGGAAGCAAATGTTTCACACATTATTATAAAATATATTTCCTTCTAAATTGCCAAGTAAAATGGGCTGTTCCAAACATTGTTCGTAGGAACAACATCATTTGATTAAAAACTTGATTGGAGGGGAAACGTATAAAGAAGTGCAGCAAATTATAGGATGCTCAGCTAAAATTATCTCAAATGCTTTAAAATGGCAACAAAAACCTGAAACAAAGCGGAAGATGACGAGCAACTACTGTTAAAACGGCTAGAAGAATAGTCAGAATGGCAAACATTCAGCCATTCATCAGCTCCAGAATGATCAAAGATGATCTACAATTACCTGTAAGTGCTGTTACAGTCAGAAGACATTTGATGAAGCTAAGCTATCAGCAAGAAGCCCCCATAAAGCACCATTGTTGAAAAAAGGGCATGTGCAGAATCAGTTAAAATTAGCCGATTGGCCCAAAGAGAAATGGCGTAACATTCTGCGGACTGATAAGAGTAAAATTGTTCTTTTGGGGTCTAGTGGTTGTCGACAGCACATCAGACAACCCCCGGGTACTGAATTCAAGCCACAGTACACAGTGAAGACAGTGAAGCATGGTAGCGCAAAAATCATGATATGGGGATGTTTGATGTGCTGGGTTCATATACCAGGGATCATGGATCAGTTTGAATACTAATGTAATGTAATGAATACATCAAAATACTTGAAGAGATTATGCCAAAGAGGAAATGCCCCTGAAATGTGTGCTTCAACAAGAAAACGACCGCAAACACACAAGTGAGCAAGCAACACCTTGGTTCCGGACAAAAAGGATTGAGGTAATGGAGTGGCCAGCCAGATTAATATTCCTTTTCTTTGCTTCCTGTAAAAGAATAAAGCAGACTTGATAAAAGTTACTAATGGTTTGATTTGGAATCGAATGTGTAATGTTTCCACTACATTTGAAATATTGAACTAAAAGCTTTAAAAAAATCTTTTGCACTTTATTCACTTTTTTTCAACACACTGCTATTTATTTGAACACAACTGTAAGTGCTGTTTATGTATGTAGGTTGAGTCTTATTGCTTAGACATCATTGTTTAATGTATGGAAGACCTCTGCCATGATAGTGATGTAAATATGGCCAGCTGCTGGTCATCTTCTATCAATACTACTGCAATGGCTTGCTGGCCTCTCACTACCTCCCCAGGCTCAGCCATGTCATTCCTCTTCTTACATGCATGTAATATAAAAATAACAAATATGAAGACAGAACTATCATTCATGTTACACAAGCAATAATCATTACACCGACCATAATCATTGCACCGACCGTTATGTATTGGTTCATACCGACATCATTGAGCAGTCTTACGTATCTTACTGTTAAGATAACTAAATTACACAGTGTTTCCTCTTCTTACATACTGTGTTTGCAAGCTACATGCATTAAGTGCATTAGTTATTTATCTTCCTCGCTAATATAGCATCATCCTTTTGGGCTCAATATCAAAGAGAACGATAAACAAGACATGGTTATTATGTTTTTGTCTGGAGGCCAGGCTACGTTGATACATAGCCTAAAATCAAGTTCAAATATTTGGGTTATGCAAAATACCAAGGAGAAAGTTGTTTAAGCAACCATACATGCAAACCCCAAATGCCCATTTTCTACTCAGTTCAGTTTAGTAAGCAAATCATTCATGCAAATTAATTATTTAATCATAGGCCTACATTATTATTATTTTTCTTTCATACTGAGTCATTCACTGCTGCATGATCTTCCCTGGTTTGTTTAATAAACGTTTAGGCCTAGGTGATGTTTTATTGAAATTCTAACAGAAGAGAATAAGTAAGAATTCAAACAGATTTCTCTTATTTATGAGATTCCATCCATCCATCCATTATCTGAACCCGCTTATCCTGAACAGGGTCGCAGGGGGGCTGGAGCCTATCCCAGCATACATTGGGCGAAAGGCAGGAATACACCCTGGACAGGTCGCCAGTCCATCGCAGGGCACACACACCATTCACTCACACACTCATACCTACGGGCAATTTAGACTCTCCAATCAGCCTAACCTGCATGTCTTTGGACTGTGGGAGGAAACCGGAGTACCCGGAGGAAACCCACGCAGACACGGGGAGAACATGCAAACTCCGCACAGAGAGGCCCCGGCCGATGGGGATTCAAACCCAGGACCTCCTTGCTGTGAGGCGGCAGTGCTACCCACTGCGCCATCCGTGCCGCCTTATTTATGAGATTTGTTCTCATAAATAAAGATTTGAGAACTGTAACTCAATTTTTGAAAAAAGTCTGCACCTGCCTCAAAATAACTTTTTGGGAGAAACATCTGCCTTATCCCCGTCTTCCATTGTATTAGCAGAGACTGCAGAAATTGGCAATGTAGGGAATTTTACATAAGTGTCCCTCTCTGCAGAACCCAAAAATGACTGCTTACCATGTTGACAAAGGGTCATCAAGGTTTGATGAAGAGCCATTGCTCGACAATAAAGGACTATTGCTCCCATCATTGCACAGCCTCTGCATAATTCTGCCACCTCAGTGGAATGCTCCCAGAACGGTACCATAGGTAATTTTGGACTTCTAATGGTCAAGAGAAGAATTGCAGCAACAAACACCCTCAAACCACAACACTGTTATCCCTTCCCCCCTACACTGGCTGTGGAAATTAGAACCATTTTTCAACTAATGAGCTTGAATGAAATGTTTTGGTACAGAGTGTTGGTCTGTCAGCTGCATATTTTGAAACCTGAATTTAAGGACTATAAACAAAGCATACCTGCAATCCGTACTCACCCGCCTATATACTAGCGTAAACACAAGATACATAATTGTGCTATTGTAGGCTATACAGGCCAGAGGCAAGTCCATGTCTACACAGAAAGATAGCTAGCATATAACAGGCCATTCATCCCAGCAATGCTTGCCTTTTCCTACCCGGGCAGCCTGTAGCATAGTGGTTAAGGTATGTGACAGGGACCCACAAGGTCGGTGGTTTAGTCCCCGGTGTAGCCACAATAAGATCCGCACAGCCATTGGGCCCTTGAGCAAGGCCCTTAGCCCTGCATTGCTCCAGGGGAGGATTGTCTCCTGCTTAGTCTAATCAACTGTACGTTGCTCTGGATAAGAGCGTCCACCAAATGTAATTAATGTAATGTAATGTACCCCTAAGTGTACCTACTGCCTAATTTATCTCAAAGCTAAATAGAATCTAACGCTGTATCAAGCCTGGTCTTGAAAACCCCCAGTGTTTCTGCCTCCACTACATGTACTGGCAAGCTATTCCACACATTGACCACTCGCTGTGTGAAAAAATACATCCTAATATCTGTACAGAATTTCTCCTTTTCCAATTTCCATTGGTGCCCCCTCGTTCTGCTAATCAAACTCACGCTGAAGAAATCTGCATAATTCACTTAGTTAATCCCTTTAGTTTAAAAGCCTCAATCAAATCCCCCTAAGCGTCCTTTTACTAAGCTTAAAGTGATTAAGCATCCTAAGTCAATCCTATCCTCGTAACTCTTATCCTTTATTCATGGACTCAATCTGGTTGCCCTGCTCTGAACCTTTGCCAGTGCCTCTATGTCTTTCTTATAGTGCGGTCCACAGAACGGCACACAGTACTCCAAGTGTAGTCTAACAAGTGTATTGTATAAGGTGAGTATAACTTCCTTGGATTTATTCTAAATACTCCTGGCTATGTATACTAGCATCCCATTTTACTGCTACCGCACATTGACTTTAACCCGAAAAGCTTTGGTCAACTATGACCCCCAGTCTTTTTCAACTTGAGCACTATCCAATTTTGCACCCCCCCATAAAGTAATCTTGCTTTATATTTTTATTTCCCACATGTAGAACTTTACATTTAGTTGTATTGAATTTAATTTGCAAGGCCCACTTCTGGATTCTGTTTAGGTCTTCCTGGATTACTTTAGTAGAGTCCATACCGTTAGCTAAACCTCCTAGTTTTGTATCATCTGCAAATTAAACTGAATTACTTTCAATGCCCATGTCAAGGTCATTTATGTAAATGAGGAAGAGCAGTGGCCCCAGTACCGATCCCTGTGGGACTCCACTTCCCACAATACCCGGCTTGCATAAGGCCCCTCCTACTACTTTGTGTCCTTTCCCCTAGCCAATTTCCAAACCCACTTCCAAATGGGAATATGCCATCTGGGCCTGCTGCCTTATTTGTGTTTAGTTTTTGTAATTTATCCAGTATTTATTTATCCCCTATCTCAATACTGGCTAAGACATTGTTAGTATTTAGTATGCCTTCCGGCCTACTAGTAACCTCCAGGTAAAACTCAGAACAAAGTAGCCATTTCAGGCATCAGCAATATCTTTATTGTTACACAGCAGTTCTCCTTTGTTAATTTTAAGGCACTTGACCTCCTCTTTAATTTTCCTCTTTTAAATGTAATGAAAAGTGTTCATTTGATTGGATACAAATTCATCAAGGTAAACCACACCCACTAATAATATAGTCAGTATAATCCATCCCATTTTCCACCTGCACCATGCTCCTTGAGCCTGGCCTCCAGACAAGAACATAATAACCATGTCTTGTTGTTTATTCGTCGCTTTGATATTGAGCCCAAAAGGATGATGGCAACATTCATTGGCCAATCCCAGTGCTCCACGCATCTCGCCAATGACTGTGCCAATGCGGCATGCAAAGTTGATTCAGGAAAATATTGCCCTTATTACTTAGTACTTTTTTTGCAGAACAAATTCTTTTTTTTTTACGTTCTCACAGGAACGTTTTGCTGCAGTTTCAAAATAAAATGTCCACTGGGGGTGTTAAAGGGAAGTTTACATTACTGGAGAAGACGCGTGTATGCTCAGGACAGAAGACAAGCATGACAACTAGCACGTCAACTTCTATTTGCGTTCGAAAAATCACATTTATATGGTAATATATTGGACTGCTTGCCATAAATACAACAAACTATATTAAATCGAAACTACTCAAGTTCCGGAGGATTTTTTTAAAACTGCAGGAAAAAGTACCTGTGAGCGTGTTATGCTCATTCTGCAAAAAGGTCTTCAGAGGTACGCATATGGCATGAAACTGGGCTGTTATAAATGGGCATTTTCTGACTTCTTAATGATATCACACTATTGTATTCTCCGCTTCTGTGCATTGTTCTGGATAAGAGCTTAAGTCATTGTAATATAATGTAACATCAAAACACAAGAAAATATGCTTTTCCCCAAATAATTTAAAAGAGCCAAGAACTGGTTTAATCTAAAACATTTACAGTACAGTGGAGATCATACAGTATATTCACAAAACAAAAATCTTTTCTTGCACAATCCTTGAGTGTTAAATCATTTTACTGGGACAAATCTACAGCTACAGCAGATCCATATCTGTAATATAACTGCATGCTGCGCAGTTAAAATTTTTCTACAGAAATAATCTATCAGCCCAGCAATTTCATTTTGTCTTTGCTTAATTGACTCCTTCATTTTCATAAAATCTCTGTCTTGACTAGTCAGTCAAACCATATTTAGCCTCCACATAATGATTTGGCTGCTCATACATGATACATTATGATTAAAATGAAACGTGGTGTTTTCCAAGCTATGGAGAGTCAGGCAAGAATCTTCAGAGCAGCGTTCTTCCCTCTGCAGAGTTTAAATAGATGAATTAGAGGTGACACGATCACACCACTGCTGTGCTGCTCTCTCAGGTGGCAGTGACACCACCATTTTAATTCATTTCTACCCTAACTGGAACTGACAGGTTTAACAGCATGAATTCAATTAAAACCACTACATTTAAATACTGGTATGTCCATTTCCTGACAAACTGGTATGGCTGGCCATTGATGTACAGGTAGTAGTATAGGTACTACTAGAAGTGTTTTAGCACTTTTTATTAGTACCACTAGGTAAAAATGCATCAGCATTTGAAATGGCCCTTGATTGAGTAAGAACTGGAATCTGAAGATATTTGAATTAGGGGTTTTTGCGATATACCAGTTTTGAATATACTCACCATATCCAAAAATTGAAATAGTAATATTGTGTAAATAATCCAACTATGACATATCGAGGAAAAAAAAAATTGTTTATTGGTCACATTTTCAATTTCTTGAATGTTCTCACTCTGTCTCTCCACCCAACTCATACCCACAGGGTGGGCTCAATTTAGCAAAAAATGTGCGACATGAAGGGCCAACCAGACAATAGAACCCATCTTGAATCCATTGTCAGCCGCCCAGATAATCATTGCACTCTTATGTCCTGCATACTGACTAGCGTACCTTCCCAGTATGTCGTGCCATTCATATTTGGCATGTTTGAGTCATACTAAAATAACTAATGAGATGGTTGCTTATACTCAGTGGATATGAAAAATGGAAAGTCCAGTGCCTGTGGTTATCTTGTAGCACCATATTCCTACGTGTTCTAACCCATAATGCGAGTATTTAATAATTTAAACTTAACTTGAGCCTAAGGTGGTCATGTTTGTTATGGTTAGTTCTTAAAAATCATAACGAACATCAAGAGACAACACATATCAAGCTTCTTTTTTTATCAATCTCAAAAACATATTTATCTAAACTGATCAATTTTGATTTGTATTGTTCAAGTATTGTGACTCACCCCCAAGGGGAAACAGTGATAATGATATGAAGTTGTGTACTCTGAACAACCAATCGCAGCTTAGACATCGTCCCCACTCGGACAGGTATTTTAGGTAGACAACCCCAGCATCAACTTTTAATTTTTTTCTTCTTTTTACCGAAACTTTGGTGGACCGTTTTATGTAGTCCCTGGCCCGAACACCTTCACCAATAGATTGAATTGCCATGCTGCTGGACGTCCAAGTTTCTGGTCTACTCAGAAACCATCATCTGCGTCTGGGATGCTATAGTGTACATCTATGGAGAATTCCACTGTCATCAGGCTACAGAACTGCATTTTGCCACTTTCAGCCCTGCACCCCTAACTGGGCCTCGGTGATCCTCCCTTCTTCTGTTTCTCTTCCTCTTATTTACACATAACTCTTAAGAACAGCGGTTTCCTCTTGGCACTTCTGGCATGGCTTATCTGCCGGAAGGCAACAAATTTACATATATATTTATTTGTTTTTCTAAATTAGCTACTTATTGTTTGCAGTGCCACCATCAGGTGCCAAATGTGAGCACTCTAATCCAGAGCTGTCTGAAATACTTGCAATGTTCCGACAGTCGGGGGCAGCAGAGTGTAGTATTTCTAATATAGGCCTATGTTTCAAGAACAGTGCATAAACTCCTCCAAAGCTATCTAAAGATATAGAAATATTAATTCTGTGTGATAACTGTCATTTCTTGAATAATGATGTTCAGGATCAGCTTAGCATTATATTGTGGGCTACAATTGTTAAAGTTTGAATTGGGTTTGGGAAATCTGATGCAAGATCTGCACGTGAGGGTAACATCACCCTGGAGCTGTGTATCAAAGCACACCCAAAGTCATTTTTTAAAAACATTTAATATCTCTCCAGCAAAATGCTGGGATGCTAGATTATGCACTCAATGAGCAGGTCTACGGTTGTTATTAATAAAGAACACTGCTTAACATTTTTGTTTGTATGCTGAGAGTGAGTTAAACCAGTGATTGCTATTCCATTCCATACAGACTTTGAACAGTCAATGAAATCTCATTCAGTTGATCATATTCAACTTGCCTGCTTCTAGATGTGATTGGTGCCCAAAATATTTCCTCTGAGTGTGCTGGTAATATTTGTTCACGGAGAAAGTATGTGTTGTCAGAACATGACAGAATTATTGCAATTTGAAATTCTTATGATCTCTATGTCGTTTGATCATTTTATACAATCATTTTCTTTAAAAAACGTCATTTTAAAAACCGTGTAGCAACGATAATTTAATATTTTCCATCTGGAAACACTGGTAAGGTCTCTCTCCCTCATTAGGAACTGCCTCTGGCTGTGGCACAATTAATCTGGAATAAATCTGGCACAAAAAGACAAAGGGGAGAAAACATTCCTGTCGTGTTATGTTTGAATATTTGGTTCATGGTGAGTTTTTTTATTTTTCTAAAAAACATAGGCCTACCTAGCAGTTGTGAGTTGTGGTTTGAGTAACAATAATTAATTCATAATACTCAGTATCATCAAATATAGCCAGCACTCCCCAATTAGGCAGTTTAGTATATGTGCTTTATGTATTTATTTTTATTTGCAATACGAATTGTGCACATTTTAGTAACATTTTAGGATATGTCGTTTATCGGAGTTAGTTGCCTTTCGGTAGCTATGCAATTGGTATATTGTATTATTAGGAAACGGAGCAATTGCCTATTCGCTATATGATCATAGACTAGACCTTTTTGCCATAATTTAAATATTTTTCATATTTCTGGAATATTTAATTAAATATTGTTCAGTTAATACTATCTGTTTTATGTATATATGTGGTTTCAATGTTATGGTCCAAAGGTATTAAATAGAGATTCTCCTATAAAGTTTGCCAAATGCCACTTACGCCCCTATAATGGGTTTATTATTTTAGTGCAATCACTGTAGTCTTAGCAATGTGGTTAACTTAATTTGCCTTGGCTTATCATTAACCCCTTTCTTTAAATACCTTGTTTTCAGTTAAATGATTGTCAATTTATACATGGTAGCTGTCAAGGAATAATTCCGTTCAGAATAATTTAGGCCTACACAGACTTCAATCTTGATCAAGCTTTATTTCGTGATCATGGTGAGAAGTACAATCATTTACCGCTCTCTGAAACCTGTATGGTTTATGGTTGTCTGCCCATCTTTATACCTAGACAGACAGGAAAAACACACCGTACTCCTGCCCTATATTATTCTGCTGAGGAAGGTGTTAAGGGGGTGACACTCTTCCAAAGGTGAAAAGGGATCCATGAGCACGATAACCCATTATTGGTTAACAAAACCATTACTGTTGAACTAAGAAGATAGTTCAAATCAATTTATAGTAGTGAGAACACTAGGTTTTTCTAATTGGATTTGCTACAATATTTTGTTATCTCTTGATACCCAGATACCTAGATGAACAAATTCCAGTGATCCAAAATTTTTGTTACAATAGATTAGTATCTGTTTTTACAGCATTTCTGCACATATTCAAAACTACTATTTACAATTTGTGTGATTCTACAGCAATTTACAGCCAACATATGATTCTGACCTACTTGCTACTAATATTGTAGCTGAGTTTGTGCTGAAAACAAATATATGAAACATTTTGGAATCAATGGGTCTCATTCATGAAACGTTAGTAAGTCAATGTGCAGATTTGCACATAAACGTCCACGCTACTAAAAACCTACTCCGGATTCATGAACGCCGCGGGAAACCCAGATCTGATCGTAAACACATGTGTATGATCATGAATGCCAATCCATCGTAAAGTGAAAGCGCGCTCCCGGTAATCAGCAATTAGCATAAATCCCCACCCATGAATAGACAATGATTGCCATATAAGGAGGTGTAGACGCATCCAGTCGACCTGTCAGTCATCATGGCGCAAACAAGGAAAGAGAGAGAAAGAAAAAAAAAAATAATAAAAAAAAAAAAAAAATTTCTGAAATAATCTTGGGTGAAATATATTTTATTGAGTAAAAAATGTTTTATTTTCTTCTATCAGTAGTGGTGTTGTGACAGGGACAGGCAAAGCGAAGGCCTGGAAGGAGATGACAGATGCTGTTAATGTTGCCTCTGTAGACAATAGAACCATATCCGAGGTTAAACGTAAATGGTTTGACATGAAACTGAAGGCAAAGAAACGCATAAGCGCACAAAAAAAACATGCATCAGCCACAGGAGGAGGAGGCTCACAGGCACAAATATCACCTGCTGACAAGCGCATCGCTGGCATTATTGGGGAGACCTCTCTGTCAGGAATTATACCGGACGGAGACACCGACATGCCTCCACTGGAGACAACATCAAACCCAGATGGTAAGGTGATAATTGTTGTATCATAATACATTCTGAATACCATCACTGATAGCTTAGTGGTTAGTGTAGTTTAACCTAGGTCGTACAGTCCCACCAAACAAACAGAACATTTGTGGGGGTTTCTCTTCGGATTGAATGAAGTGGAAACGGGAAACCAGTAATGTTATATTGTGCGATATGGTGCGTAATGGATATCAGTGTCGGAATGTAGAGCTATTTAACATTCATTTCAAGAAAGGATACGGATAGCGTATAGCCCACTGCAGTTTTGTATGCATCGTCTTCAAATTATTTGAATCTTAATAGCCTAAAGCTCTGTTTTATACTATACAACTCCAAACAACTCTTCAAGGGTTCTGAATTTCTGTATGTTTACACTAGGACTCGGAACTGTACTGTCCTCTCAGGTCCACTTTTGCACGTGTTCTTGTGTTTGATTTGCACTTTGTTGCACGTCGCTCTGGATAAGAGCGTCTGCTAAATGCCACGTAATGTAACGTAATGTAATGTAAAAATAAGTCAGTCTGCAGCCAACGTAAATTAAACATTTTTCAAATAAGATTTATTTAATGTTTCTTTCAAATGAAAAAAGAGCCACACATAAAACGGAAAAAAACAAACGTTGTGTCATATTTCTAGCTGGCGAGTGCTCCTCCCATGATGTGGCTCCACCACCTGCTGCCGCCGCTGCTGCTCCTGCTGCACCCAGGTACCGAGGCCGAAGAGGTGATCCGGCTGTCCTTACGGATGAGGTCCTGAGGAATCAAGAAAGTCTACTTACAGCAGTCAACCAAATCAACACGTCCCTCCAAGAAATTAACACCAGCTTGAAGGAAATCTGCAAGGCACTTTTGCGTCCTCAACAATAAAGTGTTATGTTGTCAGTATTGTGTGATGTCTGTGTTTATCCTGGGAAAACACTTATTTACTACAAGATAATCAAGCTACTCTCTTTTACTCTGATAATTAAATATAGCCTATTTGTATACATTTTAAAGAGCATGACCTGAAAATGAACTGAGGTAGCCTACTGAAACAGGATGTTGTATATAAATATAAAACAAAATACAAATGAAACTAACTTTTTGCAAAGCTTGTCGGCCTGAAATATGCACAGCTTATTCAGTTTTAGCAACACTTACCTTAAAATTGCTCTACAAGTCGCTGGCGTGTCTGTATAGCAGCCGCATTTCGAGGCCCAAGAGCTGGTTCCGGAGGCAGTCGTTCGTCTGCATTGGGGACTTCAGGCAGGGGAAGGCCCTGTTTAATGGCCACATTGTGCAGGACACAGCAGGCTAATATTATTTTGCACACCTTCACGGGTGCATAAAGAAGGGTACCACCTTTATTGTCCAGGCAGATCCATCTTGCCTTCAAGACCCCGTTTGTGCGCTCCACAACGGCCTGAGTAGCAGCATGTGCTTCACAGATCAGTTGCACATTAACGGAATGAAAGTTTTTCCGGTTTATGTAAGCAAATGCATCACAAAGAATGTGTAATCTATTGAGTTGATTTTCATAGATAATTCACAATCATGAACCTAATCTGGATTTTAAACCTGCTAATTGCCAACTAATTTAACTAAATGTATTATATTTTTAATTGTCATATCACCTGTTTCAAAGGCATCTGCGTATTGTTTACATAACAGAGCGCAATATGAATAAAAACGTAAATTTCCAATAGTGACAAGCATTATTTATGTGCATTCTTGAATTTACACAAGCACTACGCGTGGTCAGCAGCAGGTGTAGATTTTGTTAGTAGCTACGAAAAGATCGGAGCTACTAAAATATTGATGAATGCCAAAAACCCGTAAATTTCCCTCTACTCGCATTTTACACACAAATTCGTTCAGCTCACGTTTCATGAATGAGACCCAATGTATATAAAGTTGATTAAAATGACACAAATGTCAGAGCATGGCACAGTCACCAGTTTTCCTCATTTTGCCTTCAGACCACAGAGGGTTAAGATTAACCAGAGTTAATAGAGATTTAAATAATAATAGAGTGCAAAACTGCAGTAGTTGTGCTTCAGGTGAAAGAATGTACAGCAAATCACTGCAGCAGGGGCAGCACAGTCAGGCCCATATTACCATGCCATGGTCTTGGTATTGTAATTCAATAGCATTGAATGTATAGACAATACTTCTACATAATTTAGGTCTTAGCAGCTGATCCACTGCGGAAGCATCATTCTGCTGGTTACTATTATGGGTACAATGACGCTAAACATACTTTAAAATCATGCATGCTTGCTAGCTATGAAAACAAAACCTCACTTCACGTTCAACCAAGAAAAAATACCACTTTTTGCCAGTAGAAAGCATCTGCGAATCATGCTTTAGAAATGTACAAAATAAGTATCTTATATAAGTATGTTCAAAAGAATCTCTCCATGCCACACGAGCAGTCTCCCTCTCTTCTGTCCTCATTCTTCTAGATTTCTCTGCTGCCTTCGACACTGTGGATCACTCCATCCTCCTGTCCGCCCTGTCAGCAACGGGCATCCGTGGCACAGCCCTGGACTGGATTGAGTACTACCTCTCTGGTCGCTCCTTCCAGGTTGCCTGGGCTGGTACGGTATCGACACCTCGGCCCCTTGCCACAGGAGTTCCCCAGGGCTCAGTCCTAGGCCCGCTTCTTTTTTCTCTTTACACTCGTTCCCTTGGCCCTGTGATCACTGCACATGGGCTATCCTACCACTGCTATGCGGACGATACCCAACTCTTCATCTCGTTCCCACCATCTGATACACAGGTTTCAGCCCGTATCTCTGCTTGCCTGAGTGACATCCAGAGCTGGATGGACAACCACCATCTAAAGCTCAACCCAGGTAAGACTGAAATTATATTCATCCCTGCTAATACCTCTCCCTAGCTGGATCTCTCCATTTCCCTCGGGGATACCACACTTACGCCATCACCCAGTGCAAGGAACCTTGGTGTGGTGATGGACAGCAGACTGTCCCTCTCCGAGAACATTTCGGCGGTGACCCGGTCATGCAGGTTCTTCCTATACAACATACGGACAATCCGCCCTTTCTCACCCCCTACTCGACCCAGCTCCTGGTCCAAGCGATGGTTCTGTCCCGCCTGGACTACTGCAATTCCCTCTTGGCTGGCCTCCCAGCATCCGCCATCAGACCCCTCCAACTTATCCAGAATGCAGCAGCTCGTCTGGTCTTCAACCTTCCCAAATACTCACATGTCACCCCCCCTGCTTACTTCCCTCCACTGGCTGCCTGTCATGGCTCACATCAAATTCAAAACATTGGTGCTAGCCTTCCAAGCAGTTAAGGGGTCTTCCCCACCTCACGCTCACGACTACTGTCTGTTCTGGCTCCACGGTGGTGGAATGAACTCCCCGTTGAGGTCAGAACTGTAGAATCTCTTCCCACCTTCAAGCGCAAACTGAAGACGCACCTCTTCAAACAGCACCTCTCCCTGTCCCTCCCTACCTCCCTGTGAACCTTAATTGTTGTCTTTCTGTGATTAACTTTTTTGTGTATCGGTATTTTTAGTTGGCTAGGTAAGTTTGGTCACTTTTGCTTTGTTGTTTGTTTATTTGTTTAAAATAGGCCCTGGTCCTTATCTTTGTTGTACAGGTAGCAGTTGAAATTGTACTTCCCTCTAGGGTCTTTCAGTGCACTTATCCCTGGTTATGGGTATGCACTTTGTTGTATGTCGCTCTGGATAAGAGCGTCTGTCAAATGCCATTAATGTAATGTAATGTAATGTAAAGTATACAGTGCACTACTCTAAGTTTGAATCTTAGACAATCTGCCCAGTGGTGACAAATATTGTAGAGTAGACATTGTACATGGCTGTAGCATGTTTTCAACCTTTATTTATACAGGGGATGTTGACTGAGCACACATGCTCTTTTGCAGCAATGGCCTGTTAATGCCCCACCCCAGTAGCCTAACCGAGGAATGTGCCATAACCAATTAATTCCCAAAGCTAAGCTCTTATTCTTTACAATTGCTCCGGTAAATTGTGTGCCTCAGTCACTATTAATTTCTGTAGGTGCACCGAAGCACTGTATTATGTCTTTCATGAGGTATGATGCGTTGTGTGTTCAGATATGCTCTTCTGCATACCACTGTTGGAATGTGTTGTTATTTGCCTTGCTGTCACCTTCCTGTCAGCTTTGACCAGTTCTCCTCTGACATCTCTCATTAACAAGGTGTTTCTGTCTGCAGAACTGCTGCTCGCTGGATTTTTTTGCACGATTCTTTGCAAACTCTAGAGACTAGTGTGTGTGAAAATCCCAGGAGATCAGCAGTTTTTGAGATACTCAAACCACCATGTCTGGCACCAACAATCATTCCCGGTCAAAGTCACTCATATCAAATGTTTTCCCTATTCTGATGGCTGATGTGAACATTAACTGAAGCTCTTGACCCGTATCTACATAATTGTATGCATTGCACTGCTGCCACACAATTGGCTGATTAGATAATCGCATGAATAGGTAGGTGTAATAAAGTAAAAATGTTGCTAATAAAGTGCTCGTTGAGGGTATATATGAGTTTGTTCAGATCACTTTGTCACTGGTGAGATTACGTTTAATGCGATCTATCATATAATTATGATACAACTAACCAGTGAGCTGAAAAATTCCAAGGACTAGTTTTACCAAGTGTAAAGACCAAACTAGCGAACTACGTGGTACTTTACAACAAAATCAGCTAATTGTGGCACCATGACTACTTATATATCCTAGCTAACTGGTTATATCGTAAATCTTTTGGAGTAGCTAAAGTCATTAGGAAGACAAGCGAATAATCGACAATGAAAATTTGCACTTGGCATCATGCCTAGATCACTACTGAAATATCGTATCCATAAATGAAACATCTACTTGATTACCGAGTTGCAAAATGCCATGGTTTTGCTAAAAATTATGCAGTGTGCAGAAAATATGCTTTACTGTTAATTAGTGACTGTGATTACACTTGCCTTTTGTTAGCCTATTTCCACTGTGTCACAGCTTTCATGTTAGTAATTCATAAATCAAGACTATTTGTAGGATTTAGTTACAGCTAACTTGCTAAGTATCCTGTTATGCATACCCCCTGCTGGATAATATTATTTGTGTTCAAGTCATTTATTGATGCAGGAAGCTGTATTTGCTTCTTCCTGGCAAACCAGGAAGTAGTGTTCGTAGCGAGTTCAATGCAGCAACAAGCTTGCCTCATGGCAGTTTACTATAAAGCTAAAGCCATCCTTTGTTTTTGTGCCCTGCGTAAGCATTGATTATCAGTATTCTGTTATATCTTAAGTACATCTTGTGATATAAAAGTATATTTTGTACAATGATGTAGTTTACATACGTTGGGAAAGTTTATACATTTTTCTGTGTGCTGTGTAGATAAGCAGCCCAGCTCATGTATCCTGCTGTTAGCAGCAATCTTTGCATTTTGATGGTGTTGTATATACTGGTGAAATATGTATACTGTTGAAACATACATATTTATACAAGCCATATTTAATTTTATTCTGCATTCTGTATTTTTGCAGTTTCACTCCTTTATCATTTGCACACGTTCCATATTTTTGAGCAATAGGAATACATGGGAAACAAATTATCATTCAAGAATTTATTTTGTCAGTGCAAAACAGCTGTTCAACATGTTGAACTTAATCTTTCTTTGGAATGAAACAGAACTCTCTCCTCTCCTGCTCCACTTAAAACAGTTTTTAAAACAATATAAAACGTAGAAAACATGTAACATTTCAGTAGTGCAAATATTTTTGGCCTGTACTTTTTTGTGAACTTTCAGTGCAGAACAGAAATGTTTACTTCTTCTTTGGAATAAGTCAGTGCAAAAACTGTAAACAAAAACACTTATTGTGCCTCAAAGGCCATGACTACACTTGTGTAGCCTACCAACAATACTTTTAGGCATCTTCTGAACAAAAGAAGACAGACACACAAACCATGTATTTAACTGTAGAATGTACAAGGTTGCTAACCCCTGAAAGTGCACAGAAAATAAATACTGAGAACAAGACCCTTAGTGTCCTTAACAGAGTGGACATGAAGATCAATGCTACATCAAAAGCCTGTATAGAGACAGACTAAGTTTCAGATATACTGTACCACATTATCATTAGGCTTATTGACAGTCTGCCCACTCTGTGACTGTCGCTGCTCATTTGGATTCATTTGCCAACTAGAAATAAGCAGCTCTGAATTTGGAGTAGGCCTACTTTTTCCACTTGTATTTTTTTTGATCTCTTGCTGCAGTAAGTAGTCGTTTGTCCTCCAGTGCTGCAGTGTAAAACTCTGAGCAAGACATTTCATAATTCAGAGAGACAATCAGCTCACTCTTAATTAGTGCAACAGAACATTTGTTCCGCACATCCGTCCATTTGTTATTCATTGAAGAGAAAATCCTCTCCACAAACCCAGTAGAGGATGGGATGCTAAGGACAAAGGATACCACAGCCAGGATGTTGGGGAGGTCAGCTGCCTGGAGAACTTCCATCCACCTCTCTGCTGTTCCCTTGGACTCCCACTTCTCCTTCTCCTTAGTGAGGTGCTCCAGAAGGCTGTTTGCAGTCACACACTCATCATAGAGCTCATCCATAGAGATGTGAAGCCTGCCAATAGAGATGAAAAACAATATAAAACAAGACTAGGTCAAAACCTAATATATGGCTGGCCCCATTTTATTTAACACTGGATACACATCTGGTTACTCCTGTGGGAACTTATTAAAGATTGTTAACAGAAATCTTGGACTGCTGCAGTCTTTCTAGCCGAAGACTAAGGCCAGACTTATATACACCAGCATTCAATTCATCAATATATTTCACAACTACACTAGTAATCATTTCATCCTTACCTGCCAACTAGGTGAAGCCGTTCAGCAATCTTCTCCATGTTGTCATAGGAGATCTTCCCAGATCCTAGAGAGAGGGGCTGCAGGTGAAAGAGCCAATTTTCCTCTGAGAAGGCTGTAAACTCCTGCCTGGCAACATCAGCATCAGATGGTGAGAGACGCTTGAGCTTTTGTCTTGTTAGGAACCCGTAGAACCCATCATCTCTTCTCTGAGTTAATCTTCGCAGAAAAGAGTCCATGATGGTATAGAGGTCGACTGATGTGGTTGCGTTCTTCTCCAGCTTTTTAACCACCTCTTCAAAGAGGGACAGGACATTATTACAGAAGAGGAGGTACACTTCCACAAGGCCTGCCTCTTCCTCAACCCCAGCATCTTCTGTCAACCTCAGCAATGCTTGCAGGTGCCGTGGACATTCCACACCGATGCTTATAAAGTATGACTTCAGCGGAGCCCAGCTCTGCAGCAGGCGGGTGATTGGAGGGTTGAGTGACAGCCATCTCGTCACCACATGGCGCAGGATTTCATGGAACTCGATATCACAAAACTTACAGAACTCCTTCAGGGACTCTCTCCTTTTGGCAGAGATGGAAAAGAAACTGTAGATCTTGAGGACAACATTTTCCACATCAACTGAGAGCTTATCCAGGGCATGTTTCACAGTGTTATGGACAATATGCGCATGACAGTTGCCACGAAGGATCTCACTGTTGGAATTTTGTGAAGACTGAATTGTGGATGCCATAGTTGACATTTGCGTTGTCTGCACTGAATGCAGAAACATGATCCAAGGTTAGGCCCATGTTTTCAAGAGAGCTTCGGATGGTATGGACTATTCCTTCAGCAGACTCATCCGGATTTTCAACAAAATCTATCACCTTGTTGATGATCCCGTTCTCTGGAGTGAAAAACTGCACGGCCAAGGGAAACATCTTGCGATTGCCCTTATTAGATGCATCGGTTTGTAGAGAGAAGGGAAGTGGATTCTCACCACTTTTTAATTTGTTGAGGACCTCCTCTACTGCCTTTGGAGACAGGACATCTGTGACTACTGCCTCAGCTTTCGTCCTCCCACAGGACATCTTCTTGGCGATGCTGAAGTCATTCAGTGTTCGGAGAGTCAGCTTGAGTGCACAGTCAGCTGAGTTGTAGCTCAAATTGTGCTTCACAGTGTGGTAGATATGTGCTACCTCAGCAGCAGTCACCTGTAAAGAAAAAAAAGAAATCTCACTGTATATATGTATAGTTTTTGTATAGTATATTAACTACCTGTATTATAGTAAAATTATGTATATTTATTTATTTATCCAGTATATGAACTGTTTGAACTTGTAAGATGTATGTAAAAGGTTGTATATATGTGTATACTGTATAGTATATTTATGATTATGTATTTATTTGTATATATTATTTATCTATAAATTGTATTTATTTGTTTATTAAATTAAATAAAAAATAATATTGTATTATTTTCGGTCATAAAATGCTGACATTCCTTGCACTTTCCCTGAAGAGTAAGTTATCATGGTAATGTTAGCTTAACTTCTTCCAGTGTGAAGTAGTTGATTGTTAGTTTGCAAAGCAGTTCCAAGGTAATATTAGCGTCCATAATACTGCTAGCCTATCTATTAACCAGATTTGGGTTAAAAAACAAAATCAACATTCTTATTTTATATACCATATCTGCCTCTGGAGTCGCTTGGCGAGCAACAAACTGGTCAAGCGTTCCCCTAGTTTTCCGCTGCTTCGCGCTCCTCTTATGGCGTTCACCCGATGAATGTTGCTTCACATCAGTCAATCCACCATGAGCGATAGAGAAACATTGGCGGCAGACGGTGCAGTTCGCCTTATAAACGTTGTCCCCCGCCTTTTCAAGCCACCCATTATCTTTTTCCCAGTTGGTCCTGTATTTTTGAAGCCTTTTTATCTTTTTTCTCGGCGGAGTACACACGTTAGTGGTAGGAGGACTGTCCGAGTCCGAGACCTCCAAGTCTAAACCGGTATCAGCATCTGCCTTTTTTGTTGTCAGCACGCTCAGGACCCAACACGTGACCACCACGCTCAGGACCCAACCAATAGGTCTCCACTGATGTGAGAATGCGCTCTGCTCATTGGTCAAGCAGCGGGAGAGGGGCAGGGCAGCAGCGCAGCAAGATTACCGTAAATTCTCATATAAATCGCTCTATCATTCATTGATTCTCAAAAATAAGGGACAAAACGCGTCCCTTATCGGTTCAATACGGGACGTGTCATTTAGTTTCCAAATACGGGACGATTCCGTATTTCAAGGGACGGTTGGCAACCCTAGTTGCAGCAGCAGTGAAGTTCCCCCTCTTGGATCTTTGTTTTCTTCTGTTACATGTCAACCATCCAACCTTCAAATGAAAACTGATATTGACTGGGCACCAACAGAATATTTTTCTAATGGATGGCATGTCATCTAGACCTTGTTTAACCCCGGTTGTTTAACGCAAAAATGAATGGGTTGGTATGGGTTGCTCCAACATGTTATCATCTAGGAAATTGTCATGTGATTAAGAACGATTCATAAAATAATTTTACAGAAGGCTAACACAATTAGTTTTATTTAGCTAGCTAGGTAAATTCTTCAGCATGGACAGGTAGCTCATTAAAAACAGGCACCCTCAACCCCAGTGGATGCTGCCTCCACTGTTGAGTCCAGTATATCTACCAACACCGAGCAAAGCATTACTGCCTCGGTGTCAAGGGCAGCAAACTTCCGTCCTCCACAAAATCCAGACACACCATCCTCCAGCTCTGCCGTGTCCGCTCCTGACATAAATATCCCAAGCGGCCATTTGGACAAACTGTGAGAAGCTTTAGTGCTGGCTTCTTTTACACCAAATAAAAAAGATCTCAAACTCAAAGAAAACGCTAAATGCATTAATGAAATACACATCAAATGTCATTCAAAATGAAACAATTAAATTTGAATTTGTCCATTTCCATCCCAGAAGAACATTTAACTGGCTTGATTGACTTGGTGTGCAACCAAATTCTCTCTCACCTCTCTGACCTGAGACACAATGCTGACAATTTAGTGTCTCAGTGTTATGATGGCGCTTCAGTGAAGTCTGGGGTGAGTGGGGGAGTGCAGACTTTGCTGCAACAAGGAACTCCCGTATGTGCACCAACCACCAACTCCACTTACGATGCAATCAGAACCTCTTGCAAATAAGTTATTTGAATGGTCCAATTCATTGAATACATTGTCACAGACATTTTGTTGGACACAGGAACAATACACTCCAGGCTACTAGAGATTCGCTGGACCAGCCATCATAATGTCACCAAGTCAATTGTTGACAGTAAGGATTCTTTTGTCTGAGGTAGCAGAGGATGACAGTGCTCCTTTTGATCTCAGTACAGAGGTGAGTGGCCTTTAGACACAGCTAAACAGACAGAACTTCTTTGACAGTGGCAAATTTCTCCTCCATGTGCTTGGTGCGGTGAAGCCAGCCACTTCAATTCTGCAGTCAGAAACAGTGGATTTGTGCACTGCAGGGTGCAGGGTGGTGACAGCTTCACTGGGGAAGGAGATGAGATGTGACTCATTCTGGGAGGATCATTTCTCTCAATGTGGAAATACCAATCCTAAGATAGTGAACTCACAGCTTGTTCAATTATATTGTCTTGTCAGCTATTTGGCATGGTGACTCTGATGGCCAAACTAGCACTAAACATCTGAATTTTTTCTTGACCAGTCTCAAGAAGCCACTTCAGGTGCTTGCAGACACAGAGAAAAATAGCATGAGCTTGCACAATGAAATTGCTATGGCGAAAGTAATGTTGCTCAATAACCTGCCCACTGATGCTGTCAGGCTTTGGAATGAAGGAACCAGTTGCAAACTCGTACTATTTCCGATAAAAGTCTTTATTGGCAAACAGGCAGGTTAAACAGGCAACGATCAGTTGCTGGCAAACAGGAATGTAGAAGGTAACACAGCAAAGGAAATCCAAATCGGGAATGCGGTCACAGGCAAACGTTTGATAGTGATAAGAAGCCAGTCCAAACAGGCAGTCCAAGTCCAAGCCAAGTGGGTCCAGCACGAACAGAAGGATAATCCAAAAGGCGGTGGTAGAGGTACACAAAACAGGTCGAAACACAGGCAGATCAGACAGAGAAACTACTGGAGAGAATGGCAGGAGCACATTACAATCAGGCTTAAATTGACAGATAACGAGGGGAAATGATAATCAGGTGTGCATGATAATCAGGAAACAAGAAACAGGGGAAATGAATAACCGACACCTGGCACCCCTAGAGTCCAATTCTGGGTGTAACCAAAAAAAGGTAATTGATAAGGGAGGATGTGGTATTCTGGGACCAGTTCTGAGGCCCGTAACCCTCCCATTCCACCAGGAACTGACTGCCCTCGCATCTAGAGTAGGTGGTGGACAGAATGGGGGGGGTCTGGCACGGCGATTCAGCTGGGATGGTGGATATAGGTATTGGTAAAGGGGCCGATGAATCTGGGAGTATGCTTGTGACAGACAGAATGGAGGGGAATGTCCCTTGATGAGAGCCACACTTTTTGGCCCAAGGTGTAGTGGGGAGTGGGACGACGGCGGTCCAAAACTTCTTCATCTTTGAGACAGGCTCTCTTCCAGGCCCTGTGGGCGCACCTTACTAGCAGAAGGGCAGCCGTAACATATACATCCCTCTCTTCTTCAGGGAACACGGGTGGCTGTAGCCCAGGCAGCAGATAAAAGGTGAAAGTCCTGTCGAGGAAACTGGGAGGGAATTATGCACGTATTTTCAGTCTGCCCATTGGTCTGAGGATGGAAGCCAGATGACAACTCTGATGAGCGCACAAAAGGCTTTCCAGAAGCAACTGGTGAACTGAGGACCACGGAAGGCGACTGGTGAACTGAGGACCACGGAAGGCGACTGGTGATCTGAGGACCACGGAAGGCGACTGGTGAACTGAGGACCACGGAAGGTGACTGGTGAACTGAGGGCCAGGTCGTGCAGGTGTAAGAAAGAGAAGCACTGCTGTTTCTTTCAAGGAGGGCAGTTTGGGTAATTCCATAAAGTGAACAAACTTGGAGAACCTATGCACAATCATCAGAACCACAGACATACCCTGGAAAGCCGGTGACAAAGTCCAGAGCGACATCAGACCAGGGCCGATGTGGGACAGATAGTGGCTGGAGGAGTCCCTGAGGTTGCTGGTTGTTGGCCTTTTCCTGAGCACACTCAGGGCATGCAGTGACGAATTCTGCTGCATCTTGCTTGGCGGATGGCCACCAGAAACCAAGGCACAGGAGGGCCAATGTGCGACTGACCTCAAGGCAACAGGTGAGAGGGGAGGAGTGAGCCCATTCCAGCATCTGAGGCCAGACAAAACAAAAATAGGACTGCAGAATGAAACAACTGGGAGCTTTTACTTGGGTTAAGCATCAAATGCATACCAATAAAGCTCATGTGACACATTTCTACTATTTTTTGAAAAGCACATATGTATACTTGGCCTCGTGTATTCACATTTAGAATGTCTTCATATCACATTAGACTGAGTAAAATCTGCTTGCAATAGCATGACTCAATGACACAATTTCACCTCTGTTCCTGAGTGAAATATTACTGTAGTCCAAAAAAAAACAACAACAACAAAAAGTTAATATCACAAAGAGATATAGATCAGCGCTGGCCTTTAGTCACAACGAGTGAACAACAAGTGAATGTGTTCATAATATATATTGTTCAAACCCATACCATATGTAAATGTTTCTTCTGTACACAATTTCAGCTGTGTTTAATTTATGGTCAGAAAGAGGGGGCTAAGACTGCACAATATTAGAAATTTAAATATACTAGTTTTTGTAGTTCTTAAATGGTGCATTTTGTTGGTGCAAAATGCAAGTTTTGAGGTGCAAAAGCTGGACCATTGTATGACTTTTGGTTAGGGTCACATTTGAGAAAACATTCACATCAATCCTAGTAAACTTGCCAATAGGTCAAGAAACATTCTCATTGCAAACTGAATTTATTATGTTTGTAACCTATATTATAGCATTCCTCGTCAGCTAACAGTTGACTGTTAACAGCTAACAGTACTAGCCATTGCACTGTGCAAAACGTGCCTCTAAGAATATGTCACATTGGCCAAAAAAAAGAAAAGACTGTGGGCCAGAGAAAAATGCTCTAGATATGTTATTTGGGGTAGACAAGCTTAAGATACTTGAAATAAGATAGAATGGAGGTCAGAAATGAGCTGCATGGCACACAGGAAGTAGTCCCATTCATCATCACACAGCAGTAGCTAGATCTGGGCAGATTTGATGCTTGTCATGTTTGGATGACCTTTTCAGATCAAAAAAGAAAAAATTAAACCTAATAAATACCTAATGGAGTGCTAACTGAGTGTATATCCATATCCTCATCTTCCACTGCAGCAATAGACCACGGAAATTGACAGTACGCAATGTACACAATTGAAAGGGAATTAACAGGTAATTTGATTGGCTATTCATGACTTCAGTTTCAAAACACCCACTACCTAATCCAGCCCATTTGCCATCTTCGCACATTTCGAGCAGTGTGTTTCTCAGGAAAATACCAGCATTCAGTAGCAACACCCAGTACGCCTACGCCCTGTGACTTGACTGTATCATGCAGATCTGTTTTTGGAAATTTGGACCCATTGTGGCAGAATCTGACAATATAATGAATGACGTACTCACCCTGCTAACTGAGGGACCAATTGTAATGTTCTAAGTAAATATGGCATCCACCAGGGTTAGTTCACAGAGTATCACAATTTATTAGCTTTTTTTGTAACTCATTCAAATACACATGACTGTAACATGACATGGCAATGAAAAGACTATACCAATGATTCCAGGTGTGGTGTTAGGAGAACGCTCAAAATGTGTTTTGGACTGTTTGACGGAACTGAATGTAAAATCATGGATTAGGATCATGACACTGCTATATATGTCACAGGAACACACTTAAAAATGCAGCCAGTAGAAATAAAATGATTTAATCGCAAGGCCACATTTGGAGAAAGGTCAACTGCAGTAAAACCAATGTTGCATGCATACAATACATACATACATAAAATCCAGTATTAAATATACTGTTATGTTTTACCAGGAAATCATAATGTTGCACATAATAAAAAAAATACATTCAAAGTGATTGGATTGATCCACAAATGTGTATCATAACACAGCCTCTACACCCAAAGCAATGATTTAGTGTATTGTTACCACAATACTTTTTCGCAGTTCTCAGATTAGGATGTGCAAATTCATGACAGGTCATTAACTTCCCTCAATTCAATATCAGTTAACCAATAAGTGCAGTCAAGAAAACAAATAATCTTTAAAAAAAAAGAAAAAAAAAAGAATTCTGTATTTAAATTTTTGGACCTCAGTTCCAAGGAGGGCTTCAGACATGGATGTATCATCTCAGAACAGTGACAGTCCTACATTTTGAGTTGGACACAAAATGTTGGGGTCATGTAACACAAACCCACCTTTGTGCCTTCTAGCTCTGCCCAGGATATAATTTAAAACTCTGATAACTGCACTATGTCATTCGCAATTCCCATGTGGCCTTTGCATCAGAAACGGCATATTGGTTTGGATGGATCACCCCTGTGCAGGCTCCCATGCAACATACAGCTGATTTCAGCTTTAGTGAACTTCTAGCCCACTAGCTCCCCATCTTCTGCAAGCGTACACATACTGACTGAAACAAACAGTTTGTTCATAAAGAAGGGTGATGCAAACTACCCATATCTGTGACGCCATCAAATTTTAGGCGCCATTAACAAACATTTGTAGAAAACGGCTCCAAAAGTCCTTGTCTGGGATCAGCATTCTGTATTATGACATGGAAACGTACATAAACGTTTCTCAAAGTTTGTATTGATCCTCTTAATTATCCTCTCAGGTGTTTAAAAGCATTATTTGTGAGAAACCCCATAGGCTTCTGCAAGACTGTAATTAACATGATCAATTCCGATATCCAATCAGTGAAAATATTTTTACTTTAGAATGACAATAATATCTGGAATTGTTGCCAAAACATGTTTCATATAAAAATGGACTTGTTAATATGCTGTGTATTCTCTACAACAACAATGTGGACTATACTACTAGAAACAGTACTATGTACTATACCACCAGCAACACCACTGTGGACTTGGACTGTCAATCAGCAGCACCACTGTGGACTGCATTACCCACAGCTTTTAGGGGGAAGATCATAACAGAAAAAAACAAAGACAGTAGGTACTCATATCTCTTGTATGCAGTGTGTAGATTCATGTGCACTGTATCCATTGTAGATGGCCCACTGTATAGATCCATACCCACCATATCATACCCACTATTCAGATTCATGTCTATTGCATCCAGTCTGTATACAGGTGGGGTGTTATAAAATGGGAACCACAGGGCACTTCTGTGGAAGAGTTTTTAATGTTAATGGCATCAATCATGGCCACCAAAATAATATGCATGCGATCACTATTATTATTCCAGGGAGAAAAAAGACCATGAATAGCTCCTCTAACAGAGTGACTACTGACGATTGTGAATGACAGCTTTATTTATCCAATGTCTTGAAATGTCTTCATAAATCCTGTCCATTCTTTTGAACTGCTTAGCCTAAGCGCTTAAGCTATTTATGGTTATCATTTAAAATCAATACTGTCTTTGATATTTTAATTATAAAATATATACTAGCAGTTCATAATGTTACAGTTGGATTTTTATTACATTTTTATTCTGGGTTAGGTCTTACCTTTCGTTTAGGTTTTATTTTTTATTTTTTTTTAACAGATGATTAGCATACAAACTGCACTGTATATCTTAATGGACAGTATCTCTATGGCAACATACTATGGAGACATTTAATGAAAGGATCTCAGCATCCAAGAAAGTCTCTGAGTTGCAAGTGCATTCAGTGTGTAAGAGGGTTAAACATGTTAATGATCCTGTCTGCAAAACTGTAGTGGCATATCTCTAATAAGTCCTAACACAACACTGCTAAACCTGGTTTTGGCTTATCCAGAGGACCATAATACAGACACATCCTAGAACATTATCATTAAAAACACAATTTCACAGCAAAATAGTCTTGCATTACCATGTAAACACTAGAAAAACTGTTTTCATCTGAAAGAAAATAAAAAACAAACAAACAAAGCACTAATATAGTGCATAATGGCATGTTTGTTTTTCCATCATTACTGAAAAAGTCACTTTCCCCACAGGTGAACAGCCAGTACACAGACACCAACAAACTCGGATGCCAAAATACATTTTTAATTTGAAAAAGTCACCCAAGGCAAATGCTGCCCATCCTACATGGGACACTACTTGACAAGCTCCGTACTCTTCTTTGAATGTCTGCAAACTGTGACCCAAAATACTCTCCATGTTCTGTTCATGTGAGTTGCAAAGGGCAGTCTTCTTTTGTGCGCCACAAAATGGAATATAGTACAAATCTGAAGATGCCTTTCACGTGAGCATTTTGTAGTCTTCCTTAGAACGCCTGTTGTTTTTGAAAAAATATGTTGCATACATTTAGGAAGATATTTCTTCTTCATTTTTTCCTTGTGCCTGGAGGTGACTCAGTTTGATGCTTTCATTACATATCCACATCACCATCATAGGCCAGGGTCAGAGGTTTCTGTGTCGGAGGGGAGCCCTTACTTTGTTTCTGTTTTCTGCTGTAAAAATAAAATCATAACATTAATAACATAAATAAAACTACCTCAGGACATTATTGAGTATACCTGTACACAAGGGGCCATATGACAGAAACCTCCTATATTAAGTCCAAAGTTAAAATAGGATGAGTCTAAGAGAGTCTAATAGGATTTTTGACAAATTGGTATTACAGAAGCAAATAACTGTAGGAATCTTATCTTATCTCAAGGTTAGGAAATCTTAAATACACAATATTCATCTTGCACAGCTGATTGGTTAGGTAAACAATTAAACTGGGTTAGGTACCGAAACCTGGTACCACTATAGCCATAGCCATTTAGTTTCATTTAAACTGTGAGGGAGACACACAGCTGGACCACCTGGTGTCATGTAGTCACAGGTCTCACAAGCATACTAGCAATTAATTTAAAAATATTGGGGGTGACATGTCCCTGTTGCCCATCAAACCTACGCATGTTCCCATATGTCCGGTAACGTTACCTACCTGTCCCAACCACATCGCAAATTTCAGTACGACATGCTAACGTTACACTCCCTCTATTGACTCAGTCAGTTGCAGTGACAGCATGCACTATTTGCAAGCAAGCTAACAACGTTAAATCGGTCAAAATGACAAAAGCGAAACGGTGACTAATTTATAAGAATAACATAGAATTCCAACAGTTAAATAAAACAATTGAATTGTAAAATTTCTTTGCAATAAAAAGATGTTAATGTGGTCATTTGCTCTTTATTCCAAAGAAGGTAATATTAGATTCAATCACCATTTAGGCACCGGTATGATTTTAAAAGTAGCAATTATTTTATTTAGCTAGCTAGTGTTACTGACTGCTCGAGCTAACATTAGTTCCAATGGCTAACAATTAAATTGGGACACTAACAGGGTTGTCCTGAAGTTAGGACACTTTAAGTTGGATTTGGCAAGTTAGGATGCTTCTGTAATACACTTTTCCTATCTAGAGTTGGGATAAGAAAATAGACTAAACCTTTGGCTACTATACAGGTACGATAGAATAGGATATGATGTTAATATGTAATATGGCCCCAGGTCATTAATAGAAATGTCTAATCAGCCAAAGCATTTAACAGGAACTCAGTGCATAAAGACATGTAGACATGGCCAAGAGGAGTTACTGTTCAGACCAAACATGGGGAGGAAATGTGATCTAATGTGATATTCATACACAACAATCTCTAGAGTTTACAGAGAGTGAGTGAAAAATAAAAAAGTGAATGCAGCTCTGTGGGCGAAAATTCATTGTTAATGGTCAGGCTGGTTCAAGCTGACAGGAAGGCAACAGTAACTTAAATAACCATGCGTTAAAACTAACATGTTGAAGAGCATCTCTGAGCACACAACATGGGCTACAGAAGCAGAATACCAATAAGTATAATTTTAAAAAAAACTAAATTAATACCTAATAAAGTGGTCATTGAATGTACATGTACTGTGCAGTCCGTAAGTATTTGGACAGTGGTACAATTTCTGTTCTTTTGGCTCTGTACTCCAGCAGATTAGATTTTAAATAATGAATATGAGGTTAAAGTGTCGACTGTCATTAGGTTATCCATTGGAAATTACATCCCTTTTTATACATAGTCCCCCCATTTTAGGGAACCAAAAGTAATTGGACAGTTGGGTTCTCAGCTGTTTCTGAGTAATCAGTTGTAGTCAATCACTTCCTTGGTGCACGTATAAGAAAGCTTTCAATATCTAGTCTTGATTCTAGGGGGGCGACATGGCTCAGGCAGTAAGAGCAGTCGTCTGGCAGTCGGAGGGTTGCCGGTTCGATCCCCCACCCGGGCTGTGTCGAAGTGTCCCTGAGCAAGAAACCTAACCCCCAAATGCTCCTGACGAGCTGGTCCATGCCTTGCACGGCAGCCCATCGCCGTCGGTGTGTGAGTGTGTGTATGAATGGGTGAATGAGAAGCATGAATTGTACAGCGCTTTAGATAAAGGTGCTATATAAATGCCAAACATTTTCCTTTTAAGCTTTTGATTGCCTTTGGAGTGTTATTGGCATTCATCAACATGAGGACCAGGGTTGTGCCAATCACAGCCAAGGAAGCCATTATTAGGCTGAGAAATAAAAAAAACTGTCAGAGACATAGGCCAATAAGGCTGATGTGGATGTGTCAGTGACTACGGTCCACAGACAGTAAAAAACAATAAAAGGGATAAAAAGGGATGTAATTCCTATACAGATCACCCAATATGGATGTAAATAGCTTAAAAAGATGACAGTGAGTCATAACCACATTGTTTTATTTCAAATCCAATGAGAACCAAAAGAACATAGACTGTACCACTTTCCAAATACCTACACTGTACAAACTATATACAGTATATGTATAGTACATACAGTATATACCTTTAAAATAAAAAGGTAGCAGAAATTTACATCCAGTTATTTAGTGTTATCATTTGCCATAATGTTAAGAGAAGTGTTGAGGGCTAAAACACTTACCACAACACAAACAACAGAGCGATAATGAACCCAATGAGGAGAAATCCACCAGCAGTCACCCCGTAGACCCACAGCTTAATTCTGCCATCTGTGGAGCCAGAGAGTAGGGATTACACAATGCACTTTTTTCCTTTTTGCTTTCACTGCTTGGGCTCTTTTATGTACAACACCAAAGGAATGTCTCTCAACACTTGGGAACATGTCTATTTCTTACATAACATTCCTTATTGTTCTTTTATTCCAACAGCCAGGGAAAAGTAATTACCATACATTAAAATATCAGAATAGAAAAGAAAGAGGTCACTGTAAGTATGCTGTGCATTCTTGGTGGAAGAGAAGGGCAGGTTGAGGATAGAATACTAACATTTGTTCAAATGAACTGCAGGCTAATAGTGCACAGTAAACTGTGTCATGTTGCTTCACATCTTCTGTTTTCATCTGGACTGTGTACTGTAGCGCATGGCACTTGATGCTGGCAATTATCTGTCAGTGGGGCTGGTAGTATGACAGGGAACCCTTTCTGTGCATGTCATAACGGATTTTCTAAGTTGGCCCCTGGGTCTTGATCACCTCGGCCCCACGTCTGATGAAGCCGCATAAAAGTTAAGTGCAGGGTGCAGAAATCATAGCTATGTGTCAATTGGCTAGCTATCTGTAGATATTCTCGTAGTAGTTGAATTACTTCTCTCTAGTAGTGGTTTAACTAGGAGACTTTCATAGTAGATTAGCTGTAGTCTAATAAATATCACAGCTTAAGTAAATATCAACAAGAACAAGGTGATATAGAGAAACTGGCGACCAAAAGGTTTGGCCCCCCCATTCAGCAAACATTAGCATCATTATTTTATTGAATAATTCTGTTATATAGCTTGTTGTACTAATACTAAGTAGTTTGCTGCCTTATAATATAGTTGGCTGCATTATAAAATAGTTGGGGTAAATTAGCCTACAAATGATTCCAGGGAGATTGAGTTGATTTTGTAGCCTATTTAACAATTTATTTGCTGTTCTTATCATGTGCGGTACCTTAATATTGGACCGTAATAAAGCATAGCCTACTGAAATGACTGTTTGTATGTTTAAACTGTCCGCAATGACATAGCTCAGAATGTATTTAGTGATATCAGTACTATAGGCCTCAGGACAGTTGGACTTCCTGGGAGACTTCCTGGGAGACTTCCCTGCTACATCAATATTATCTCAATGGGCTTTCTCCTTTGCCCAAGCCTTTCTCCCCAACAAGTGCTGATATATTTCAACTCCAGCTGTCCTTCCATCTGTTCACCTGTGCCCTGGACCTCTCATTTGTCATCTAATCCATCAGTTCTGACATCTTCATGTTTACGTCCTCCCTGGTAAATCCCTAATTAACAATAGAGTCTCATAGAGTGGTTGCCAACACTGGTGATAGAGAAATATCACAGAGTGGTGTTGCCCAGGTTGAGAGAAAGGTAATTTGAGGGAAGACATGGCATGTCTTACATTTTAAATTTGCCTCAGAATTGGAATAAAAAAATAGATATTAATTGGGCCTCTGTAAATGCATATATAAAGAAAATGATGATTATCTATTATTATTATTATTATTATTATTATTATTATTATTATTATTTTATTATTATTATTATTATTATTATTATTATTAATATTATTATTATTGTTATTATTGTTATTATTATTATTATTAGTATTATTACTATTATTACTACTATTTAAATGTATCCACATAACAGTCAATTGTGGAGCTGTGCACAGGTTGTAACAGGAGCTGTAAATGAGTTGATTTTGGCCAGTCGTGTCTGAGAGAGATGAATATTGGGAAGTCGCTGCAATAGGAGCACACCTAAATCATGTCATTGATACTGTAATGCAGCAACGGATTTACACCACCAGCATGGTCTCTCCCTGGGCTAATGGATTGTTTTATGCCCTCTTCTATGATTCGCTGTTAGACTGTTTACACATTAGTAAAGCCGTCAGTTAATAGCATGTGTTGGTAACCTGGATCTGGAGATGAAGTAAACACTGACTGCTGTCTTTGACAATAAGAGTAGGATTAGGACAGAAATATTAAATAAATGCAGACCCTTTCATTTTTTATTACCAAGTCTTTTTCATGATATGGGGAAATGAAATTGCTCTGGAGGAACATAGACGATTTAATAAGGCACTCTGGAAACACAGTCATGCACATGATGTGCTATTTTTAAACACAAGTTGGAGGCACCACCAACATTTATATATTGGGCATTAGTCATTCCATCACATTACCTCCTTTTACACACAAGAAAACACAGAAAATAAAATAACAAAATATTATTGAATAATAATGAAAAATAATTAATGTACTGTATATATACAATTTTGTTATTATATTTTTATTTTTCATCTGTGGAGGAACATATTTAGGTTATTTTAGTGGTAGCTACTTGTTCTATGTAATCTGTACTTGACATATATTAATTTGTGTCCATAAAAGGGTAACATAAATGTCCTATGGAGAATCCAGTGCACTAATTGGTTAATTTATGCTAATTACCTGTGACCTGTGTGATGTCATGGTGATGTATTTCCTTTGTTCTCAGACTGAGGCTGTTAGCTGATGAAAGCTGTATAACCAAAACACATCCTTGTGGCTGCTGCTTTAAAAAAACTGTTCCTTTTTTACAGTTATTTGAATACCTGGTCCAACAGGGCGGAGGGACCACTCGGTGAAGAAATCCGGGATCTGTGAGTTCCCAGGCTTGAGTCTTCCGGAGTTGGTTTTGACATCGGCTTTCTTGTTGTCGGACCCAGGGGTCTTGGTGCAGTAATCCAAGAACCCATGTGTGGTCATAACCTCTGTGTAACCCCGTTCACACCCACACACTCCACTCTGACAGAGACATCAGTAAAGACTATTCATTAGAAACCCTGCCTCTCCATACTCTGCCTCAATGACCATTTCCTTCATACAGATGTATTATTCATTTATGCATAGTTGAATTTTTTATTGAAATAGTTCATCGTCGGGGCAACAGGAGAGCTTCTTAAGCCCAATTTATACCTCCTTGGCTCACGGCTCACAGGCATGAGCCGTTGGCTCATGGCTCACAGCCATGAGCTCCGGGCATTTATACTCAATACACCGGCTCACTGACGCATCCTGTAGCTAACGTTAAATTATTATAGTAATAATAATATAATATAATAATATTAATGATTATAATTAACTAATAATAATAACGAATTAATTAATATTAATATAATACACTTTATTATAGTGTTAACGAACGTTAACGTTATTTAGATTTTAGCCTACATGTTGCGAAGGCTTCTCCAGGTATCCTTCACTCGTTTGACGTTTGGATTGCCTTCGGGGGTGCGGGCAACACCAAGTGTTTCGGAAATTTCGACCCATGAATTCACATTTCCTACCACATCTTTATAATCCTGACTGCTGGAGTCATATAGATTACGGTACTTCCTCACCTCCTCCGCCAGTCTCTCTTCAAAACCATTCATATTATTGACTCGGTTGACTCGGCTCCGATCAAAACACGGAACTTCTCGTCTCCTAGCAACACAGAACGCTCGTCCAGGCCAGTCAACCAATCAAAGCTATAAGACATGAATGACGCGGTGTGAGCCGCTAGGAATTTCAGGCGGTATGAGCCAAGACTTTTTGGCTCACAGACGTCATTTGAGACGTTCCAAATGATGTCTGTGAGCCACGGCTCATGCCTGTGAGCCGTGAGCCAAGGAGGTATAAATTGGGCTTTAGGAACACAGGGACTTTTATCATGGCCCACCAAGCATTCATAAATCTCACTTATCATCACTGTATTACTGTATAACTAAACAATTATTGTGAGTTTCATTTTCTAATACTGTATAAAAAAAATTTTGTTTCAGAGATGATTCTTCCAAGCCCCCGCAACTAAATGAATATGCAAAGTTGAAAGTGGATGCATTTCAATGGTTCTACAACCACTAGTTACAGATTTGTGCTGATTCAAACCACTTTTCAAAGACAAACACAAATTTGTGTTTGATTGATTTCCAAACAGAAAATGTTTACATTTAATGAGTCAAGTGGTGTTAAGAGTACATGACCTGTAAGATGCCAAGTTAATTTAGCAATATAGAGAATATTATTTGACTAATACAATACAAAAAAAACATGTCCATTTCACTTGCAGTAGCACTGAACCAGCCCTAAGTGGCAGCAATTGTTCACCAATTTTCTTTTTTTTAACATGCTCATTCCACTTTTCCTGCCAGGAACCACTGCTTCATTCATTAATCTTCATTGTTTAGTTTCACAAATAGCACAATGATAATAACAGTAACAATAACAGTAATACTATTCAGAATAATAATCATTTCAAAGTAGCAAGCAGATATTAAGGAGACCAAGCACAAGCAAAACAGAAATAAGTGCATTAAAAAATATAGAAATTAATCAATCTTTAAAATTTAAAATCAAAAGTTTCACTGTAGTTGGGGAACATCTGCACCAGCAATAAACATTCATTTGTATTACTCTTTCAAAATATGATTTATTCCACTGCTATAGCAGTACCAACTGCCTGATAAGGGTGTTTGCTATATGTTCAAGCCAGCTTATAAAATTTGGTTAGTTTTGGTAATAGTTCTGTGTGCAAAAACAAAAAAAGAGCTTTGGTAAGTTGGTTCTTAAGATAGAGATGGTATAATAATGCTCTAATAGAGAACCCGCAGTACTTTTACCCCAAATAATTACAGTACAATTACAAACAGAACAGCTGGCAATTTTCTTTTCCAAATCTTTGTGATGTATGGTATCATATGCTCTTATAGAAACCACTGTAGTTAATTTCTCTTGTGTGTGATATAAAGTATCATTTCCAAAATGTTCCATGTCAGTATGCTGAAGGATACTCACTACAAAAAACATGTATTATTACTCTTCATATTTACATGCTGCACTAAATACATTTGTGTAAATACGTGACATGCCTGTGAGAAACTACTGTCAGATAGAGCTGTCCTGTGGCAGGAGTCCCTCACCTGTGTGCAGTAGGAGAAAGGCTTGGTGCATGGGGGATAACAGTGCCTGACGGTCGTGGGGCGGTTCTGCAGAAAGCAGCCTCCTACAGCAGAGAACCGACAAGTTATTACCACCATTTTCCCCACCGATAACCAAATTAATGTGGTGTCACTCCTGATTAATGGGTTAGGGATCCCATCGGGAGCTCTGATCAATCTGAGAACATTGTAATTTCAAAATAGAAAATTACATGTCAAAACATCCCAGAATAAAGCCTCAGGCCCAAGCTTTCTATGCAATAAGAGATTCTACTGTCATTGCTTATATTTGCCGGAGACAATTCCTTACAGAGATAAGATCACTTCACCTGTTATTTACAGAGTAACTGGCTTCACACAGCCCATATGCCTTCAGTAGCAGTTCATTTGTGAATCTGCCCCAAGCCTGTCTTATTTATTTCTAATAAAAAGCAGTTTATTACATTCATATGGATTTTATGCCTCCCGAATATTGGCATATTCCACTTCTGACCGAATAGGAGAGGAAATGATCATGATTCATCTGAATTTGTAATACTAAATAAGTGTGTCATTGATTAAAGGCAACAGACTGTGAGGTCATACCCTTCACTCTTTAAAAAGACGACTGGAGCTATGCCTGAATTGAGGATTCTTTTCTGCGGAGGCACAGAGAGGTACCTGTAACGTTCACCCCATCTGAACGCTGGCACCACACCGAGCGCTCGTTGTCACTCCATGCGCTGGTCCTCCACTCGTAAGTGTGGCACTTTCCCCCTGCAGTGGAGTGCGAGAAGTGCTCATTAGGACTACATTACCCACCCGGTTGTGACCGCCTGCAGGCCCGAACAAGAAGACCCGCTGTCAGCCCGCTGCCTTTCAACCCTGCTGCGGAAGCGCGCAGACCAGAAATAACCTGCAGAAACTTATTCATTCTAAGGGTGTCAAGAGGGGAGACGTATTTCTTTTTGCAGCCACTATACAGAACGAGGTGGAAGAGTTTTGTTAAAAGTTGTTACAAACTGGGTTCTGAAAAAAAAAATGGGGAAGAATTGCCTGGTCTGATGTATCCGATGGATGAAGCTTTTTACAGGTTGTGAGGGGAAACTTCAGTTGGTTTTATCAAGGAACAGCCTTTTCAAGTATGCTTTAAATTGGATGAGACAGACTTATGAATATGTTTGGGTAAGTGCATATTGCAGGATATAAATTGTTTCAAAAATGTTTAAAAGTGGCAAAATTAGACATAGATACTTCAGCAGACCTTTACAGGGCCGTGTCTGGAAGATTTGGTGTGGGCAGCTGTCCTGGTTCTCCTCCACTTGAATAACTACTGCCCTGGAACGTGCCTGCTGTCCTGTCGTTTCGAAGCTCCTCCCGTCTAGGCAGGTGAGCTGACATGAGCTCCATGGCGACCACTCTGTCAAGTGGCAGTCTCCTTCAGGGAGAATAAGAACAGCATCATGGTTGTGTCGAAGGAGAGAAGCAATACTGACCTTCAACAAGGCCCAGGCTTTATATTAAATTGACAATTTAGCTGTAGGATTACAATGTATATAAGCTGTGAAGAATAGCTGTCATGATATAGGCCATAAAAAGAGGTTTAGCTGGCTAGCTGATTGACATCAGGCTGAATAATGCAGAATAATTGCAGCTCTGACATGTACTATATTCTCAAAAATAACACGACAGGTAAACTAGCCCACAGCAAACATCCTCAGCTGGCGCACTTGCTGATGTAGGAGAGGGGGGAGTTCGTTTCTTTTAACACAGCCTTGGAGTAACATGAACTTTAATTTATTCACAACAAAATATGCTGTTCACATAGGGCTGTGCTAAAAATAGCAATACGGCAATATGGAATACCTGCTGGAAAAGAAAACAGCTCAAGCTTGGTTTTGAAACAGTTGGTAGCTGGTTGATAAGAAGTTGATTCAGACCAGCTCCCAGCTTGACATGGTCAGACCAGCTAAAGCTATGTTTGGAAACAACTTGTAGCTGGTTGACCAGCTCATACCCAGCTAGACAAGCTTTATGACCAGCTTGGCCATGCTGGTTGACCAGCTCATACTCAGCTATAAACCTATGACCAGCATGATCAACTCAATTTTCAAGCCGGCATAGCTGGATTTTACAGCAGGGTTACCTTTCGATGATTCACGTATCAGTACATTTTTTGCTGTTTATAGCTTAAAAAATGTATTTCCAAGATATATGTAAATGGTTGGCATTTATATAGCACCTTTATCCAAAGCTCTGTACAGTTGATGCTTCTCATTCACCCATTCACACACAATCAAACTCACACACACCAACTGTGATTGGTTACCATGCAAGATAACTTGTTGGGACTACACCTAAGCGAATGTCATCTTGAACTGCTTCTTGGTCTTGCGTAAATGCATTGCTAGGTCATTTAAGTACCAAAGTAATGTAAAACGTGTGCTGCGTTCACTGTATTCGCATAGCAGAATGAATAAGCAGAAGTGCGTAAGCATGCAACTTGCTATAGATAAATCTGTAACATTAATTGTACTGCCCAACGGGGCTAACAGGGCTCTGGAACACTTTGGGCATTATAAAAAAATACTCTGATATACAGTATGTGAATAAAATACACCAGAAGGTAAATTTTCTTTACAATTTGTAAACAGAAAAGTAAGATTTTCTGTGTTTAATTTGCACTTTGTTGTACGTCGCTCTGGATAAGAGCGTCTGCTAAATGCCATGTAATGTAATGTAATTCCAACCATTTACCTCCGTATCTGAATAAGCATTGTATCATGACCTTAAAATACCTAGCCATTGTTTGAAAGCATCTCTCGAAAATATCCCTAGTAAATAAGAGTGACAGGTACATGCAACATACCAAACCACACAACACAAAAAAATCTATAAAACACAATATAACAAAACGACAATAAAATAATACAAAGAAACAATAAATCACAATGCAATACGACACAAGACACCAAAAGGCCAATTCAACTCAGCAGTGCCTGCCATTGCACTGCCTGGCAGGTCTACAATACCTGGACAGGGCACGGAGCATGGCAGAAGCAGCTCATGTGCGCTCGCTTTCCTCAGCTTGTCCTCGCACTTGTCCTCCTCCACTGCTTTGGGGAACGAGGCGTCCGACGTGCCGCCCCAGTCCACCACGCAGGTCAGGTTCCTCACTCGGACCCCTTCCCCGCACTCGGCTCCCTGGACACATCGCAAAGTGTGCGCTCAGTCACACGCCTAACTGCGCACTCAGCGACACGCCTAACTCAGAGCAGTCCCTGCCACCGAGTCGCTCCGAAAATGAGCAGTTTTGACTGGAGCCTTGACACCCTCCATACATCAACACCACATTCACATGAGGAGGTAACACCACATTCACATACTGAGAGGTTGTGATCAAATTAACGTGAATTTCACATTAAAAAACATGCTGCATAACATTAGAAACTGCATAACATTAACAATATGAAGTGGCTCTGCCCAAATCCCAAGGGAAAATGGAGAAAGATGAGACTCAAAACAATTGTATAGCAGTCATTTTGATTGGTTCAAAAGGTATAAGGTTGAGAGTGCTGTATGGCACTCTTGGGATTTTACTGTAGTTATGCTTGAGTGCCATATGGCACTTTTGGGGCTGAAATTCATCAATAATATTCAAATACAACTTTGTGTTCATTTATTTTCCTTCAGTCACAAAGCCTTGAAAATTTGTAAAATTAGATACTTCACATATTTCTACAGTGCAATCTGCTTGAAAGAACAGCATCCATTACAGGTGATTTTATTTTTACATGTTTTATGTTCACAGAAGTGGGGTGCATTCAAAATAATTGAATGAGAAAATTTGTGAAAAGATGTTATTCAGAGACATTCCAAATTAACATAGTTGCATCAGTTAACAAATCTGTGTTTCTTTCTACACTCAGTACAATACTGCTTATTTGAATAATACTAATCTTCTTTTTGCTAAGATCTTAAATGTGTGACAAAGAACATGCTGTTGCCAATTTTTGCTGCAATCACATGTCAATGTTATTCGTTGTAAACCTGTGTCCTGTATAATCTTTCCAGTCCAGTTTTGAGTTCTTGTCCAGTTTTCAGAATCCCACAGATAGCATAATTTAATCACTGTTTTTAATGTTTCGAGTGTAGCCTGGGGGAAAAGCTCAGCATCTTCCCTTTTTACTTCAATGTTCAGACTATCATACAATTTTATTTTTCATTTTACAATTTCATACAAGCAGGAAATGTTTTTAACAATAGAATTCATCTTTCTTACAGCTGATATACTATGTATGATAGTCTTTACCAACAAGATATTGGGGACGCTATGCAAGAGGATTTAAAAAATAGGAATGCAACATTTGGTGATGCCAATGGGTCACAGACTTGATGTAGTTATTGCAAGCAAGGGATATGCTACCAAATATTAACTGTTTATTTACTTTCATTTACTTAAATACTCTGCTCCAATACTTTTGTTCACATGAAAATTGGGTGGTCTGATACCAAAGGTGCTGTGTTCTAAGTTCTGAACTCTTGTCTCATGTTCATCTTTGTACTCAATGTATTTCAAAAACAAAGCTGAATAAATAATGAATACACAATTGTGAGGAAAAAGCTAAATAAAACATCTAAATCTACCTGATGAATATATTACAGAGAAGTGGGATTCATAAAAAGGGAATCTACGATATATTGTACAGTATGCCTTGCTGCACTGGGACTGTACTCATGTTTTGTGTATACAAGTTTCTGGGCTGTGTGAGGGACATGCAGGGATATCTTAAGGAGAATTATACATGCACAAGTAATAAGAAATTTAGAACTAAATATGTTTGCCTTGAATGTAAGGGTCAATAGAGTTCTGTGTAACAGTCTGGAGAACAAGTTTCATACAAAAGCCATGCGGAATTGAGAACTTGACACCACAAACCCTGTTTGGGGTCAACAGAGTAACAAGACAGGCTGAACTTTATTCACCTTTCACCAAACACCCCTTTAATAGACCTTGTCAGGGAAGCACAAAAAACAAAAAAATGTTGCTGCTGCTTAGGTGAACCTGTTAAAGAACTGCACTCGCTGTGGCTCATTTATCAAATGTGAGCCAAACAAAATTGACCATAAATCCTTCGGAAATGCATTTACACAAATAATGTGGGATTTACTCAAGTTTTCAGATGTCAGTTTTTTAGTAGCATCCGAACACACTTCACGAGTGTTCTGAGCCCTACGTATTGTGCACAGAAATGAAAGAGCACAGTTGTTTTGTCCTTTTATTACTCCATTCATTCATATTTTAGTTTGATTTAGAGTGGCAAAATTATTTTGAATAATTATAATTTTTTAAAATTGAGAATTATAATTATTCATATCATATAAAAATGCAACAGGATTCAATATTAAAATGGGTGATTTTAAACACGTAAACAATGTTTGCTATAAATAGGGCTTATAGCTTAGACCTTCGTTTCTATGGCTGACCTCTCTTTATATTACATTTACATTTATTACTTTATTAGAAGATTTGGGGCATGGCGTAGCCTACTTTGGAAAGAGCGCAATATGAAAGAGCAAGCCAATTTCTTGGGTGAGGCTCATGAGTCAGTTAAAAAAGACTGTATAAAAATGGTTCTCTGACCTCTCTTTACATTACATTTACTGCTATATGAGAAGATTTGGCACATAACCAGTTTGTTTGAGGCTTGTGACATATCCTTCTTGTTCTGGGCAAGGACAGGGAAAACGTATAGGCTATTGTTACCACCCTCTGGTGGGATTCCAGATAACAATGTCTCTTCTATAATTTTGCCAATGCATTCCTCCAGCCCAAGGTACTTTCCTTCCCTCAGTGAAGCCTGGAAGTAAGCAGCTTGTAGAACTAATCGTGACAGATTTAACAAGTTCTAGCTAGCTCACTGACATAGATACAGATACATTTAATAAAAATACATTCAAGAAATCTTCCTGCAAAGTAATATGTACACATAATCTGTGGTTGGCAGAGCTAAACCTGCTGCCTTCCAGGCTTCACTGAAGGAAGGAGAGTACGACCTTATTTGCCTCCCATTTAATGTCAAACCAGTTTCTTTTTACTTGTTGCATAGTGTGTGGAACATGAGAGAGTTTATAACAGCTAGGTTATATCTTGCCAGGCTTCCTCAGCTCTCACAATTCACTGTTTACACTACAGAATAAAATATGCTTTCGGCATGTACTTCTATTAACAGAACAATTTCTGGGTGTAACCATACATCAATAGCATGTCCCAATTACTTAGTATTTAACAACATATACACGTGGATACGAAAAATAGCTGTGTCTACGTGTGTTTGAGAAATACAGAGTTTGTTTCCGATCACACATAAATTTGCACACGGATTTCCAAAAATATTCATAAATGAGGTCTGGCTCCGCCTTGGTATTCCCCAACCAATTACATCTAGGTACCCGCAGTGTTCTGTTTTGTATTGATATGTATTGATTTGTATTGTATTGATAAAATTTAGTTTGCAGACTTTGAAAATTAGCTGGTAAAACTAAACAGGGATGGCACGGATGGTGCAGTGGGTAGCACTGCCACCTCACAGCAAGGAGGTCCTCGGTTCTAATCCCCGTCGGCCGGGGCCTCTCTGTGCGGAGTTTGCATGTTCTCCCCGTGTTTGCGTGGGTTTCTTCCGGGTACTCCGGTTTCCTCCCACAGTCCAAAGACATGCAGGTTAGGCTGATTAGAGAGTCTAAATGGCCCATAGGCATGAGTGTGTGAGTGAATGGTGTGTGTGCCCTGCGATGGACTGGCAACCTGTCCAGGGTGTATTCCTGCCTTTTGCCCAATGTATGCTGGGATAGGCTCCAGCCCCCCTGCGACCAATTGGCATATTAATGTCCCACTATAAAGCAGGCATACAAACATATTTACAGCTAGAAAATGTGATCTAGAGTGTAATTACCCTTTAAAACACTAATTGGCAGTCACATTGCTGATACAGAGATTTCAAATGGAGGCTCATAGTCTGACCGCACAGGCTGCACATTACTGTAAGTGAACTCCTCCAACAGGATCAATCAGCACAGGAAGCCTTATAAACAAAAATAAATAAATAAATGAACTGTTCATATTTACAACATCAATGTCGTAGTATCTAGTATCTAAAATGTCTTTGTAGCAGAGTCATTTGGAAATAACAGGAATGGGGCCAGCCTACAGATGCATTTTGCTAAAATGTTGTTATTTCGTGATCTTGTTTTTTTAAAAAGGTTTCTTAAGGTGTCCAAAGTGTGTAATACATGTGGGAAGGGCTTGTTCGTTGATTATTGAAGGATAAGCATTTTGTTAGAAATTGTTCTTAGTATGGCTTTAAAGCGGGATGCAGAAAAGAGGTAGATAACATTGTGGAATTAATATAATCCTTGACTACAACATCAGAAAAAACATAAATAATAACTACAGTATCACATCTGGCAAATAAGAACAAATGTAAAAACAGGAACAGGACATGGATGAAATTGAGAACTGCGGAAATCAAAGGAGATTTTGGGAGTGTTGTGTGTGGGAGACGCTGGGGATGAACACAGAACATTTAATTAAAACCCAAATCAGACACAAGACAAGAAAGGTTTGAGAACAGATGAAAATGTAACTGGAGCCTGTTTTATTTTAATGATCTGACCTCAGATCCAAACAGTGGTCCATTAACAGTAACCTCACGTTTCAATGATAAAGTCCCTAACCCACTGAGCTGGCATGCATGCGTGCATGTATTTCAGAAATTCAATTAAAATCATTCTTTTTTATTCTATAAAGCATAAATCCATGCAGGGTGACTGAAGTCATTTTGACTCACTGGGGTAAAATGAGTGTAAATTGCATGTGGTTTCATTTGCGAGCAATGTCCTTGAGATGTCTGGTAACAAATACAAATATTCTGTCACAGACATAGGTTTCCTTCCCTAATCACTGTTCTTTCATTCCATCTATCTGCAATGGTCATTGTCCTTATCTAAGTCCAGTGTATCATTATGGGCTGGGTAGCTGTTGAAAGGAATGAAATATGATGTCTAAGAACAAACACACTTAGTGTTGCACTGCACTGCACAGTTTCAGCCATGGGCCACTGCCAAATTTAATGTCAAAATACTGTAAAGCTATTAAAATGTAGGTTAAATTTGAGTTATTCGGTTATCAAGCCAGCACTTCATACAGTATTACTGATATGTTTCCTTTAAAATGACAAAATATACATATCTTAGCCCACATAACCTTGAAAGGAAAACATAATGAGCTGTAAAATAACAGCTGTCAAGGCAATCATCAATATCATAAAATAAAAATTTTATAATTACATGATTTCCCTCACAGTATAATATGATTTAAATGTAATTATAACAAAATTGACATTTACGAAAATACACTATCATAAAGCAAGTCCCAAGAATGTCCTGTGATTCATCAATAGTTTCACAGAGGTTCTTTAGAATTGACACAATGGAGAAAACAGAAAGCTCCTATGGACATGGGACAAAAGCAATGTAATGTACATGATTCTATAATGGTCTCCAAGGCCGTTGCCCATTGTAACACGTCAATAAAATAAATAACACCATTGAAAGGAAAAACTGTATGTATAAAAAAGTATGTCAATGCCAGAGTCATTGTGAATGATGTTACGTATCCTAGCACTGAGTTGATAAGTGTTTTCACGGCTCATTGTCATATAATGGCCACCATCATACACCTTGACTGAATGTTAATAAATAGAGACACTGAGACTGTACCTCCACATGGCATTCGGACCATTGCCCCAGCAGCCAGGTGTAGCAGGGCCTGATGGGACAGGGCTTCGTCTGGGAGAGCTGAGGCGAACAGGGGCGCCCCTCTTCCTGGGCCTGCTGCAGCACGCTTCGAGAGCGCATCATCTGACCTGCCGAGACATCAACCGAAAGCTCATCATACAGTACACCCAGCTGGGCTGCATCCAGGTCCCCAGAACCCAGGACCTGAGTCCTGCTGTACATAATGATAACACTATCCATGTGTTGAAGCAAGAGCTTGATGGAGTCAGTGGTGGTTAGCAATAGTTGCTATGGGCACACTGATTGCACAGCTAATGAAAAGGATTGAGATTATTGAAATGTGTGAACTTCTTGGTAACGGTTCATATTGATATTTTATATTCTCTTCCTCCCATGCTTCTGCATTTTGTTCTCCTCAAATTATATTCATATTTAGACAAATTCAGCATTTCTGGATTTCACCTTTGCAAGATTCACTCACCAAGCACTTTATTAGGAACATTTTTCAAAAATGTGATCCAAGTGACTTTGACCGTGGAATGATTGTTGGTGAAGCTGCTGATCGTCTGGGATTTTCACACACACTAGTCTCTAGAGTTTGCAAAGAATGGTGCAAAAAACTACAAAAAATCTAGTGAGCAGCAGTTCTGCAGACAGAAATGCCTTGTTAATGAGGGACGTCAGAGGAGAATGGCCAGACTGGTCAAAGCTGACAGGAAGGTGACAGTAACGCAAATAAGCACACATTACAACAGTGGTATGCAGAAGAACATCGCTGAATACACAACGCATCATAACTTTAAATGGATAGGCTACAAAAAAAGTGTGAAAAATAAGTCTAATAAATACCTAAGAAAGTGTATATTTACAGTACGTCACTTATGTCCCTTAGGTCGCATTTCTACAGCCAGTAAGAGCTCTGTGGCCCTATATGGCCTGTATGAATTTGTCCATCAATGTCAGGTATTAGAATCCAGTCTTGGTGAGTCAGTGTGCTGGTTTCTGGTCTGTTCAGAACCAGTGATTAATGTAAGTTATTGAATGGCTAAAGAATCCACTTTTTTTTTTTTTACCATTTATTGGCTACTGATATAATTACAATAACCTTTCCTTTGACACCCCTGTCCTATAATTTAAAGGTGTTTTGTCAATACGAGATAGCCTTTCCTGTCTTCAGAATCACAATGCTCTTACATTTTCATTTAATAACAAATTATTATATATTTTTAAATTCTTACATTTTCTGATCTGTTTGCCTGCGGTTGTGTCATTATTTGGATATATAAACTCATGGAGCTGTCAAGTGACACAAATGATTTTCAAAATTTACCAGCCAGTGAAATCAAGCAGACTCTGCATGGCAGCATGCATTGACAGTAAATGTGTGATTGGTTCTGGTTCCCCAAATTGATGTTGGATGATGCCTGAAATTACAGGCCTATGAACACAACCTGACATTCCAAAATGGGAGAAAATATAAAAGCACAGAGTAAACAGAGAAAAAACATCCTGTCAAGCTCAGTGAATATTGGATCTATCTCTAAGTGCTAACTGCCTATTAAGTGTTTTTTTTTTATGACAGGAAACCATGAGCAAATTTTACTGCATAGTATGAAATGGTGCACAATCCAAATGGATATTGTATAGTCAGCGAGAGCCTTCTATTGACATGTAAAATGAGATGACACAGCAATAAAGTATGCACTGACAGTTGTGTAGCAAAGAAGTTTTAATAATTTTAAGCTTTTTGAAAATATACAATAGTATTTTATCAAATTATCTCAAGATATTATCTCAAGGTTGGTGCCTTGTGATTAAATATTAAAAATGTGACCTACTCTATCAAATATTGACCCCAACATCTATTCTGAGTTTTAGATGTTTTTCGAAAGAGGGGAATGTAAGATTTCTAACGATACCAAAGTTACCTCTCTACTCAAGATATCAAGGGAGTAGTGTCCCATGGCATTTTGAGAGCCCCCAAGCCATATTTTTGAGAAAAATGGCTTCAAAGTCTTGTTGTGAGATGGTAGTTGGAGACTAGAGACACTGGCCTAATGAAATGTATGTGTAAGACTATCAATCAAATGATGTGGAATTGCAAACTCTAGAGACTGTTGTGTGTGAAAATCCCAGGAGATTACCAGTTTCTGAGATACACAAAATACCCTGTCTGCCACCAACAATCATTGCACGGTCAAAGTCACATTTCTTCCCCATTCTGACATTTGGTCTGAAAAGCTGAACCTCTTGACCATGTCTGCATGCACTTATGCATGTAGTTGCTGCCACATGATTGGCTGATTAAATATTTGCATTAACAAGCTGGTGTACAGGTCTACCTAATAAAGTGGTCTAGCTTGCAGCCTGCATGTGTATGTGAGTCATGTCATCTGTCCCAGCGTTTCTCCCACGGCTGCAGAGCCTATTTAAACTGATAAATCTCAACCTTCTCCTTTACATTTCTTGATTAGCAATCAAGTAATTAATTCGGTGAATAATCAATATCAAGATCAATATGTATCCTATAACCGTTAATAAATTATAAATTAAGGACAGAGATAACTAGGCTACAGCATGATTATTTAACAAGGATGGCACTAATCAGAAAAAAAGAATACCAAATTTGGTTTAAACATTAGAAAGCATGAATTTAAAGAGGAAACTCTCTTGTTAGCTTACATACGATATCAGGGTCGAACAGAAAGCATAAGTCAGACTGGAAAACTAATGTATTAAAATCAGTCATGTTTCATGAGCATTTAAACAGTTTAATCTTCGCATTGCATATTGTCATATCATCATACATGTGGTAGGCTTATCGGAAAATACTGCACACATTTGATGCAAAGAATAATGTAAATAAATTGGTAATCTTTTTTTCCTATTGCCAGCTCCAGGGCCTTGGCAACCTTAAAAAAGGCCTGAAAAATGGTGTAATGTGCGACCCCACTGAGATTCTTGTTCTTTCCTAAATGGTGTAGTGTGCGCTGAACAGCAGTGATTTTTAAAAGACAGTCGTGAGACAGTCGTTAGATGTGAACTGCTCCCTTGGACAGGATTTTGAAAAAAATGTAAAAGTCGCATAGTGTACGCCCAGTATAGCATTCTGTTTGAAAAGGCATTCATGAAGTATTTATTGCAAGAGGTAATACATAATATTTTTCCTGGCATATCCTCTCGGATTCTTCCCACATATTAAACATTTATTAATTTATTCAAATGCATGATACATAATTCTGATCCATCCTATTACAGGTGATTGTAAATAAGTACCTTGGCTTCCGCATGTGTGTGAACATGCAGTCCAGGGAGACCACTCTGACAGCAGACAACTCACAGGACAGTCCACCACACAGCGAGCACTCAGCTTCCACAACCTTACCAAACCCAGCTGAAAAAGGCAAGAAAACCACCAAGCAAATGTCACATTAGCAAAGGGATTAACTCTGTTTTCACTTCAACAAAATACTGAATCACAAGGAACCATTAGAGTAGGCTTCTTTGCTGGACACTTTGCCAGAATTCAGTCAATATTCTTTTTTTCTCCACAAACAGTTTGATGACTTTAACATCAGATTTTAAGAGCCAAATTTTATCAGTGAAGAATGTGCTTTTAGTTATTAGTTTAAGAGAAGGGCATATTTTGATTGAATCCAGGCCAACATTTTTTTTTTTTTTTTCAGATGACTAAAGTGCGACACAGCAGAGATGTTCTTTGCTGTTGGAAATCAATTTATTTCTTACTCTAAATCACAAAATGATACATAGTTATTTGCTCCTGTGATGCAGTTCTGCGACATACACATGTAAATTATTAGTCGGGAGTGGGGGTGACGTTACCTCCTTGCACTTGGTCAGTTCCACCACCTTTCCATCGCTACGTACACAGTCCAACAGCCGCATCTTTGTACCCTTTCCACAAATAGCATTTTCACTCAACTGGCAGGTGCTCCAGTCTATCATTCACACACACACACCACACACACACACACACACACACAAACACACACATACATTAGTATTATTTGAATTACGCTCAAGTCAAATTATTCCCACTATTTTAGTAAATGTATTACACATTAGACTGTACAGCAGTTGGGTGGTGGGGGTATTAGTTGGGGGAAATGTGGTATTAGATGACTACAGTGTATGAAGTGCACATTTCTTTGTTAACTCTATCTGATGTACAGTAGTGCTGTTGTAGTGAAGGTCACAACATACCCCAGAAAAAGCAGAGGTGAGTAATTGTACAGACTGCACATGAAAAATTTGGAATTTGTAGATGTGCTCCCAAATTAGTTATCCAGCTTGCAAATGCTCCTACAATGGGAGCACTGCATGCTGTTATGCTGAGAGATTGGGTGGTAAGTGGATGTATGTGAGAAGTTCTAGAGGTGAGTGGAAGTACCTTAGTAGTTTTAGAAGTGAATTTAGAGGTTGTAGTGCTGAGGGAATGTACCTGAGAGGTTGTAGTGGTAGGTAAAGCAGGTGCTGTTGAGGATACAGGCCTCTGTCTCATTTGCGTCAGGGCAGGTTTTCTCAGCTTCAGGCAATCGCAGGATTGTTCTTGATCGGCTCCTTGTTGTGTTCTGGTCACATGGCTGAAATCATAGGTAGTGCCGAAGTACTGCAGGAGGACAAATACTTCCTACATGATAAGGCACTGCCTGCAAAGAAGGCAACCTTTTTCCAGTATTGTGGTACAATAATCTAAATCCATTTGTGTCATGCTTTAATAAGTCTCTGTTGACATATGTCACTGGCCAGGTATGTGGGCCAAACAGACAGCTGTCAATTGTGAGAGCAGCCTTCAGCTCAGTTCAAACAACACACTGGCCTATAAGGATTTCAAATGTGAGGTCTCTCATCATTATTAACAAAAACAAATTGGATACCATTGTCCATTGATCACAACAATGCAGTCAAATAAATAATCATGATAATATTCATTATGTTTGGTAATATCAAAAATAGCTTGAATAGGCGACAGTAGCTGCCTCTTGCTCTGCTGAGAACCTGGGAGTGGTCTAGGACTACCAGCTGGAGTTCAAGGAGCAAGTTGCAACAACATCACGATCCAGCAGATTCCTGCTGTCCAACATCAGGAGGATTCGACTATATCTGACCACATATTCTATGCAGCTATTCGTCCAGGTTATGGTAATCGTCTGACTAGATTACTGCAACTCCCTGCTTGCAAGTCACCAACCTGCGCCATCCAGCCACTACGGCTGATCCTGAACATGGCTGCCCAGCTCATCTTCAACATTGAAAGTTCTTGTCATGCCCCTGCCTGATTCCTGACTCTGGCCTACACTGCAGCAAACAAAACAGCCCCTTTCTACCTACATGACATAATTCAGCCCTTCACACCAAGTCAACCACTCCACTCCGCTGCTGCAGGGTAACTTGCACTTCCTGCCACGTGAATGGTTCTCACTTGTCCGGACTAGCAAGCTCCATAGTTCTCACTTGTCCAGAGTAATGGTTCTCAGTTCTCACTGACTACCCTAGCTACCCAGTGGTAGAACAAACTCCCCATTCCTCTAAGAACTGTTTGGTCACTGCCCATTTCCACCACAGTCTTAAGACGCATCTCTTCAAACAGCACCTTACTCCTATGCAGGAGTACCCTAATATATTATCAGGCATATATAATTATGTCTTAATCCTCTAGCCCTCTTTTTCTGCACTCTGTATTTTCATCTATGTCTGTCACGTTGAATTTGCATTGTAAGAGTTGTAGTTGTTTAGCTGACATGTGCCATTATGTGCCAAAAACCCATTTAGATTTTGTCAAGACTGGTCTGTCATATATTTGTGTCATGACGACATATATTGTGATACCATGTAACAAGTGTCATAAAGTGTCATAAAAAACATACTATACAATGTGTTTTTTACCATTAGATATTGTAGATATCGGATGTGTGTGGTGTCGCAGTAAGTTTTCATTACATTTCATATCTAGAACACACATTAAGTTTTGGGGCAATGACATTTATGTTAAAGACACAATTATCTAGCTTCACTCAACTGAGTTAATCTGTACACATCTGGAATAAACCTACAGGGGTAGCATACTGACATTTTTAAAGACCGAAATAGTCGGCGTCTTGAGCCACACATCACACAATTTAGTCAAGATAGCCAGCTTCTATATTTTGTGCTGGTGAGAGCCAAAGAAGATTATAAAATATTATAGCTAATTGAGAGTTTTCTGTTTACAAACAACCATTTCAGCATGTCATATAGTAGCTAGTAACATTAGCTAGCCAAACATCAGAGAGCTTACGGCTGTTAGCGCCAATTTTGATGTAACGTTGCTGTACCTCACAAAACCGTTCACAGTTATATCAGATGCCATTTCACAATTTTTAAATGCAAATAGCTTTATTGGCATGACAAAGTCATGGTCAATAAAAAAACTCTGTTTAACTCGTATCACACTGCTGGCTTTTGGTCTCTCCTTGTAGCAAGCAGTAGGCCCTTAGAACAGTGATTAGGCTTGATCAGGACTACCTGCCAAACTTTGAAGGATTATCACCACCTAACATCTAATCCAAAATGAGTATTCACCAAGGCCATGGCATAAATGAAATACATTTTCACATAATAGGCTCAGGCAATATTCCCAACAAATAGCCCTCAATAGCTTCCAGGATATAAACAGATGGCAGTAGCATGCAGATTCTGTTAGTAATGCTATATTGTGTCTTTTGTTTATGTAAGTACTACTAAACTAATATTGAATATGCCCCCCCCCCCCCCCCCCACAAGAGGTTAATTTCCAATTCCTACGCACACTCTTGCTTGTCATGACACTTATTATATATATGTTGTCATAACACTCGAAAGTATGACATACCACTGTATTTATGACATTGTCATGAAGGCATTATAAGCATCAAATAAAGTGTTACAAAAAATGGTTACACTTTTATTTTAAAAAAATAGTTTCACTGTTGGCAATTTGGTTCACAAAAATCGACAATCGACTGAATTTTCATTGAAAAAACATTAAGACAAATTGAATTCAGTGCCAGATTTTTTGAACTCTTACCAAAGGACAGGTGATCCACTGGCTCCATTCTGACATCACACAATCATCAGGGCAGGGCAGGTAACAGATCTGTGCTCTGAAAGGAATCTCTTCCTGGTCACACAGGCGGTCATCCACACTGTCTCCTGGGCCCTCACTGCCCCTTTGCACACACCTGCCGATCAAATGATAGAACAGATGGAATCAGTCTGCCTTCTCAAAAAGAGTAGGGATACGTCTCATCTGACATTTCTGAAAAACAGGACCTTAGGACATGGAGTCTTACTCATGGGAATTTTCTGAGATACAGGAAGTCATAGGGGAGGGATATTGACTTGTGAATTCTCTGAGGTACAGGAAGTTTTAGGGCAGGGAAATTGGGCTCTTTCCAATCTCTTACCTCTTTCCTTTCCTTGCTCCTAGCTCCACCCATCGGGGGAGGCAAGGAAAGGATGTGAGAATTGAGAAAATTTGAATTAGGCAAATGGAATGTCCTTGCTCTTTCAAACATCAGGAGCAAGGAGACAAGGAAGGATAAACTAAGGGATTTGAATGAGCCCGTTGCCTCTTATCAGTTCTCTAAGATACGGAAAGGCTAAGGGATACTGACTCACTTGACTTTGCGGCTCTGAACTCCTTCCCCGCAGTCCGGCACTTTGTCCACGCTGTTAATGGTGCAAACGGACCAGGGCTCTGTTACCCAGACATACTGCCCGCACTCGCTGTAACATGGGACCGCCTCATAGACCTGAAGACAGAGTAGAGAGCATAGAAAAGCTATCACACAGGCACCTGCACAAACACACTGAAAAGGCACATCTCGGTTAACAAATTCAGCCTTGGTTTGGTACTGGACCACATATCCTGCCAAAAGCCCAGCTCTTTCCAATTCAAATTCAAGGCTCAAATTATGATCCCAGTCTAACATTTGTTTTTATTTTAGGAGTGAGGGTGAGGATGGTTTTTTGTATCATGGATTTCCTTCTCTGTCAAAAATACTGTACTAAGCCAATTCCAAATCCATAGTAACATTTGAGGTCTACACATTTCAGCAGTGCTCAGCTCTTAATATGTTAATATGCTGATACAGCACTAGCAGTAGCACTAGATGCATAAAGATACCCTTATTTTCAAATGGAAAAAAATGTTTATTTTATACAATTTTAAGTGATTGTGCACTGTAAGTGCAACAACTAAGCTCCATGGTTTTTTGTGGCATTGACACCTAAAAAGTGTCATAACAGTTCTCGGCTCTGTGTGTCAATACACTAAAATAGTCCTCTCCCATTTAACACATTTTACAGAGCTTATGCATCACCATGGATTATTCTGAGCCATTATCACTCCATAAAATGCAATGCAATGTAACTGTGTGGTGAATATAGCATATAATTGACACTTCAAACTGTGTGAAAGTGTGGTCCAATCCTTTTCAGGGTTTAAAATGTAAAACCAATGAGGTAATCATAACATCATTCATACCACATGTGCACACTGTACATACAGACAGATCTACATAAAACATCTCCATTCTGTTCATACTCAACTTTGTTTTAGATTTGCTATATCGTTGAATATAGTTGCCACACGTCTTACTTGTTTTTCATATTGAATTGATAGTAGAAAGTAGAAAGAAAGAATTAATCAATTTAGAATATTTGTAATCACTCATGTAACTGACTTAGCAATGCAGTGCAAACTATAAGATTCAGATATGAATTTACCATTGAAATATTAGGTTCTAAAGATTTACACATCTTAATTTGTGGTTATTGTGTATTTACTGTGTCACTGTAAACACTATACACTTATTTCTGTTTATGGCTACTATTGTACATACCTAAACTGATAATAAATGTAAGTAAGATCACTTCCATGATTAGCATGCTACCTAATCCTACAATTGAATCCTCAACCCTCACCAACATGGCTTAAGGGCTGACCACTCAACTACTTGCAGTCAGGAAGGTTCTCTACAATACGGCTTCTCTCGCCTCCATTCTAATCCTCCTTGACTTCTTTGCAGCTTTTGAAACAGTTGACCACCACCTCCAGTTGCTGTCTTCTCTGGCTATCTTAGGATCTGCAGCAGAGCTTTCCTGCATAAATGGTTTGTCCTTCTATGTAGCAGGGTGGGTGTAGTTTTGAGGCATCATAACCTCTCTACAGATGCCCCCCCAGGGTTCGGTCTTTCAGTCCAGGAAGCATAATTGTTTACCTCCTACTCCCCTTCTGATACACTGGTCTCTCTCAGTTCTCAGTATCTCAGTTGGCCTACAAGACATCTCCTGCTGGAAGGCAAACCATCACCTAAACTTCAAAATAGCTGAAACTGAGATACAGCACTTCCCAGCCAAATCCTACCTCCTGCTTAGCCTTTCCCTCTCTGCAGTTTTGCCCTCTTCATCTGATTGGAATTTTGGAGCGCTCCCAGACAGCAAGCTGTCCCTCTCCATTAACGTCACAGCAGTGTGTTGGGTGTGCAGATTCTTTGCATACAATATTCACAGAATTTACCTGGCCATATCTTCCAACACAGATATCTGAAGACACATATCCTCTGCCCATCTTTAGCTATCCTTTCTTTTTTTACAATACCAATTGTTGGCTTGTTGTGGACTTCAGTGTTGTGGACTTCCTAATTGATACTGCATTATTTTTTTTTTGATACTGCATCTGCTCAGTTATTGTAATGTAATGCAAAATGATAACAACAGACAAATTGAGATCATAAACTAACAAAGAGCATCTACAAATACCATAAATCACATATTTCAAACAATTTCCAAACAAAATAACTTGTAATCAAAGTATACATAAAGAACAAAAAACAAAGCAAACAAAAAACAAACAAATGATATTCCATTGAGTTTTAAGTTCGTTTCTTTGTTTATAATGAAAGCAACAAAGTTCTTATTCTGCCCACTTCAGAAAGATTTGGTATTGGTAATTTGAGATCACGGGCACTCTGAAATTAACATAGGATTTACAAGGGGCTGCGACTTCAGCTTTCACGAAAAAAGTGACATGCTTTGCATTAAAATAAAATTTCCTGCTTATAATTTGGAACAAATAAAAATGCATAATTATCTTGTGGCTTAATGAACACTTTAAATGCAAGAGACTCTAATAAAAGGTAACTTTGACTGCCATGAATGTTTCAACTACTTTATATAGCAAGACATAATATCACACAATGCATGTCTGTGGGACGTGCCAGAAATAATGCCACACAGTGCATGTGCGGGAGATGTGTCAGATATAACCCCACACTGTCCATGAGTATGATATTTGAGTAAAATGCTCATACCCCTTGGCCTGTCTCAAATAATATCCCATTATTTGCATCTGCTCAGGATGGGTGCATGGGAATCCTAACAGACCTGTTGTCACATTTCTGGGTTTTTTATTGGCTAGCGAGTTCTTACTGCAGAGGAAAACCTTAAAAACCTTTCAGTTCATACATGGAATTTGCTTTCAGATTACTCACTTAATCATTTATATCACTGAGTTATACAGTAATTTTCTCAAATACAAAATTGAAATGGTGGAACTTCCACAGATAATGTATAGCCTATACACAGCAGACTTGAAAGGCAATTGCATTGTGTACAATATGTCAACAAAAGGCCTTTTTACCGCTTAGGAAAGGTTTTTATTTATTGTAAACCCTTGGGAACCTCCAGTAGTCATTATTTTTGTATTTATGCCATTGTATAATTATATGTATCACTACTGTCTCAATATGTCATTCACAAGAGCCATTTCAAGGAACATAAAGAGAGGTAAACTATCTGATGCTCAGGCCATAGAGTGTGTAATGCCTCAGTATCCACAAGGAAAGGCATTACACACTCCTCTTACTTACAGCTAAGCTTATTTTCTCCCCTCTACTTTTTCTTCTTCTCAAAGATCTACTTCTATAATTTCATTTATTATTCACAAGATAATAATAACCCCTGATTAAAAACCAATGTCCGGTCAGGGGCACAAAATGGAGAGGGTGCATTTTTAGAGAATTAAAGAGATTTTAATTCAGTTTTCCTCACCCTCGGAACTCAAATCAATTACTGCAACCCTACAACCAAGGTGGGACCTGGAAGTGGTCACCTAGCAACGGGCTCAATGTTATGGACCTAGCATGCAGTGGCTCCATCGAGTAAATCAGAGCAGAAACACAGAATGATCGGCACTGACCTGAGCCTTTGTGGACGTCCATAAAAGCAGTGCGTGACAAGCAGAAGGGGAGAAAAAAAGCGATATATCCATTAGTTTCTGTAGCTCTTCTTTCTTTTTCATCTATGTTTTCAGAGTGGATGTACCTTAAGCTGTTCCTGAGGTCTGTCACTGTGCAAATCATTAGATTGCGAGCTGGATAGACTCAACATTACTCAGCCTATTGTTATGAAAATTAATGGCAATGGAAATGAAATGCTGTAATCAGCCGGTACGTTTGCCCACTCCAGCTCAGCTCTGCTCAGATTCCATTAATCAAGTACAGAACTAAATCAGTGAATTCAGTGCTTTACATGAATAATCATCTGTGCGATACTACGAGTTAGAAAAGCAATTACAATGAAAAATCCTATAGATTGGAAATAGCAGAGTAATGACTACACTACATAATGAACCACAGAGGTCAGAGAGCCATGGGATAGAAGCCTCAAGGTGGGGTGCCTTTTGCTGAAAAGGACCATTTCAGAATCATTTTTATTGATTGCATGAAACAAATTTCATACCTGCAGGTAATTACAGGACCTGTCAGCAACAGTTTGGTAAAGCAATACCTGTATATATTATTAAGCACACCCATATCTCATGCAGAAAACAGTAATTAAAGCCATTTTATTCTAGATTCCATTTACAGCGTAATTATTTAATGGACTGAAACATTGGAAAACACGTCTTTGCCTTCATGGACAGGTGCACTTCTTAATTCGCTCAATACATTTTAATTATGAAAAGTTATCACAAATGGATTTACTGTAATATGCATGTTACGTACGTATGTAGTGCAACCCACTGCAAGAATTTCATGTTGCAATAATCAGGATGTAATGATGAATGGAATCTTTTTCAGGGTGCAATTTTCATTCACTATGGTAACAGGATATACCATGTGAAAGTGTTATCTTTCTATATAACTTATATTAAGATGCCGATGCAGTTCCTTATTTTGTAACATGTGGTTGGTAAAACCAACCAAGTGTGGGGGAACCTAAGCTTCTCTGCATTTTGGAAATCGAAATACTGCAAGAAATATGGTAATGCCACTGTCCAGCGGACAAAATGCATAATTGTTTCTCATTCTAAAAATGTGCTAACTCAGAAATACGATGATAGAATGTCCATTGTTTACTTGGAATTTATCTGGAGGAATGATCATTGTTGTCCGTTTGTCCATTGTACGCTTCCACAAAAGTACTTGTACGTAGAAATTTTATTATCTACGTTTTGTATAGGCTCTCTTGAACATGATGAACCCAAGTACAACTGTCTCTGACCAGTATTTGTAACATAGTTCCATGTCTAAGAAAATTCAGTGTATCAGTTATTGAACTGACAACTAAAAAGCATTTTGCTAATGACATTATGTTTCCAACGGTATATAATTTCTTTGGTTTGTATAAAACAACACAGCATTTATTTGCCTGTGTAACAAAACTGTAGCATTTTCAATACGCATGTGAAATCTGTTGCACTTTGGCAAAAACAGTTCTTGAGATTTTATGCCAAAAAAGGTTGACGTTTTGAACAACAAAAAATATTGGAGGACTTCCAAGGAATATTTCTGAGGAAGACAGTGAAAACACTGTTAACAGCACAATAAAGGGCATTTTCAGTAATGTGTCCCCATTTTATATCGCTGAGCATCTAAATACATTCTCAAAATATGTTATTATTATTTAGTATACTTATGAATAAGGAGCCAGCATGCTTTTGAATAATAAATAGCATGTGAAATTATGGAATGTGTTTGACTTGTTGATGGGGGTTGGGTATTTAACAAAAACTTCAAACAATGGACCTCAATGAATATATTAGTATAATTGATTGCATGTTGTTCAGTGTAATAAAACAATGGTCAATTATTACATTATTATGCTTGCAACTAAAGGAACTAAGGAACATGGCTCCTCCTGGTTAGGGCAGTACATTTCCTGGAGAATTTTTAGGTTATTTTTGGAGCATTTTTTATCATTACCATATATTTATCATATTTATATTTATATTGTCATTAATCGTACAACTGTTTTAATTTTTTTAAGTATTGGAAACAAATAAGAAAACATAAATGCAAAAATATACAGGGTTCTCGTAAAATAATGTAACAGTGGTGGTGGGCCATTCTGTGCCCTCACTCATAACCTTTGTCACCTGCATGTTGTTGCTGGTGAACTGACATGCAATCATTACATTACATCACAGTTATTTCACTGATGCTTTTATCCAAAGCAACTTACAGTTAATTAGATGAAGCAGGGGACAATCCCCCCTGCAGCAGTGGGGTGAAGGGCCTTTTAATATTTTTTTTATATTTATTTTGATCACTAGCCTAAATTATATCTGGTTCTTCACCCTGGTTTTAATGCACCAGAATGCAAGAAATGACTTAAGGTGCAAAACCATAATCTACTACATGACGAACGCCCCGCATATCCGCTTGAAATGCACCAGAGCCTGAGTACCACTCTGTTGAAAAAGTCTGGGGAGAACCCTGATATATTTTAATCCTTGCCTTCCATCTAATTAGATAGACCTACGTAAGCATAATTGAAAGAATTAAGAATATTTTGACTAAAATAAGGTTAGACTACACCACCATGTGGCTAAAGTATTTTGCCAACATTTAGATGCACAATTGCACAGTGCAGTAAAATTGCCATTCTTTTATTTTCTAAAAAGTAGTCGTACTTGTACCCTAAATGTCCATTTACAATGATTACTGTGTTCCTTTAAATACACAACTTTGTTAACTCATATCATGTTTATAAATATGACTACATTTCATAACATACCTTCCTTACACATTTCAAATTTGTGAAACTGAAAACTGATGAAGTCACAGCTCTTGTAGTTGAGATTGAAACTGCATTACTAAAAAGGTATTTAGTTGAACTAATTCTGCGAGTTCCTGACCCAAGTGACAGATTAGTGGCAGAAACAAGTTGCTTTCACACAGTGATGATCACTGGATGCCTGTTGATTCTCAATCCCCTAATCCCAGACCTTGGTCAGAGGGTGGACATCAGTGCTTTGCATTCAAAGGTGTAGCTAGTCAAACAACTCCATTTAATGAGGACCATTGAGTCAAGAAAGAGACCCAGGGACTATCAATCTCCCTGTAAATCTCTTTAAGTGTCACTGTCTGACTCCAACTTCAAATAAAGCAGGTCATTACTGTCGCCAGGTTCCCCCGATGTGACAGAAGATAGTTGTTTGAGGGACCAACTCACAGAGATGAATCTTTCATCATGTGCTATTAATACACTTACAATGTGTTGCACAGATACCTGTAGTACAAAACGAAAATGTAGCACCAGACAGAGTGTCCACAAGTCAGAAACAGAACAATCTAATGCCTTCTGCCACAAAACTAATTGCACTTCAGGAACGTGTAATAAAGTGCATTACTGCATTCCATCAAGATGTCAAGCTAGTAATAGGGGATTCAGGGGTCATTACAATGACGTAGATTGATCTCTGTCCACACTCTGCACCCGGTGAGGAATATTGAAGTGTGCTAAATCTTAAACAAAATTTCCACCAGACAATACAACCTTATCAGATAAACAGCACACACACTACAACTATGCAACTTAAACATCAAACAGACAAATGACAAGATGCCTTGACAACTCAAATTGCATATAATGAAACAAAACCAAAACCTATGCCCTATCAATGTTAAGTATAATTCTAAATACATTTATCTGGTGGATCCACAATGTCAGCCCTACATTTAAGTACCTCTGGCCATTTACATGATTACTTTCTCTTTGCGCATTTGTTAAATGCTTACATTTCCTGCAAATGCTCAATTTATCTCAAAGCAGACCTTGAATCTGGGAACAGCTGTTGCACAGTCGATCAAGGACATGCTTTATGACAGATGTGAATAAATTCTTTCAACATGCAGTTTCAGTTTTTTTTCCTAGGGAAGACATGGCATTCCATTGCTGTCAGGTGTCTAGCAGATATTCATTATTCCAACAGGTTTTACTCTTCTCATTTTGTTATTGTAATTAGCTGGAATGGCCATGGCTAACCTTGGAAGCAGAAGTAAGCGCTAAGGGCCATCTGGAGTAGAGGAACGGTCTGATGGAATTGGAAATTTTCCAAGAGAAAATTAAGATTCCTGCCACTTGGGACTGTCTAAAGAATATGCAGATTCACACTGCAGGGACCACTGAAAAGGCACATCACCTCGGAAAAATCTCCAAGCAAGATGAGATCTGCAGCCTGTCCAATTCACTACATCACTTGGGTGATATATTTACAGTCCCCTTCAAACGTATTGGAACAGCAAGGCCATTTCCTTTGTTTTTGCAATACACAGAATACATTTGGGGTTGAGATAAAAAAATGAACATGAGTTCAGAATTTCAGACAGACATTCAGAACTATTTATTGTTTAACCTGTCAGTCACATGTTTCAATACTTTTACTCACCTAGAAAATTGGATGGTCTGATACAAAATGTGATATGTTCTAAGTTGTTTAAATCTAGATAAAAATACCAGGAAATAAAAGCAGAAATTTGGATCTGTCATCTCATGTACATCTTTTGACCTCAAACTTGATTGTCTTTAGTGTACAGCAAACAAAGGAATTGACCTTGCTGTTCCAATACTTTTGGAGAGGACTGTATACGCATTTGAAGTGAATGCCATATAAGGCTAGCTGTGATGTCCCACTTGTCTGGAAAAGTAATTCATGAAAATAATGAGAAAATAAGGAGTATAGCTTATCGGGAAATAAAGTTCCCTATAAATCCTTGAGATGGGCCTACTTACTATGTTGATCCAAAGAATGGTTGAAAATGTAATGTATCTTTGAAGGACTTGTTTCTATAAGGGAACCTTGTAGTCCTTCGATAGTTCGATAAACAAACACAAACAATTTTAGCAGTGTCAACAGTGGAATTAAGGGACTACAATAATTTACTAATGCAGTTAAAGCAGTGTCACCTAATGCTCGTACCTTAACTGAAATCAAGAAGAAATGGTTCCATATGAAGATGTTTTCTTCAGTTTACTGAAAATATTTTACATGGCTACAAAAGTCACTTACCAAAAAGCCACCGAACTCCAAGAGCACCTTGAGCAAGCCGCATTCCAACTTCACAGTTTTGCAGCACAAAGGAGCTGCAAAGGCCAGGTCATCGGGCAATGACATTTAGCAGGTTGTATTTTGAAATGTGATATTTCGACATTATACAGCATTTGAGGAAGGGGAAGGTGCTATAATGTATAACATAAGTAGGCTAGTCTGTTCCTCCTATGATGCTGGGTAACCCAGAAATGGCACAAGAGTCACTCTTAATTTGTATTTGTTGAATCATCTAGAATCTAATTATCAATTATATTTGCCAAATTGGTTGATTGAGTAACTAAGGGTGCAATTACTCTTTAACATGGATAATAGGTGTTTGAAAACTTTTTTCATTAAATAAATTAAAAGATTTAAAAAAGTGTTTTGGAATCACTTCGATTCCCATTGTCTAATAGTGCATTTGGTCTAAAGATTCGAAACCAGTGTGACACATTTGCAATAGAGGAAATCGGGGAGGGCCAAGTACTTTCTAACGGCACTGTACCTCCAATCATAAGGCTACCCCTACAAATCCAACTGTAAATGTTTAAATGAGTTCAAAATATGCCACAAATTATATCAATAAGGTTCAGATAAGGAAATGTGTATTTACACAGCAGCATTATTGCACTCAGAAATTGCATTTATAATATTTTAATTCATAGAAAAAGAAAATGCCATCCACCTATTGCAGTCCACAACTCCCATGTGCATTATTACAACTTGCAGTTATCAGAAGCTTACTATAATGCAACCTACGTGCACTGTAGCCATGGAGTAAAATCCAGTAAAAAAACTACTATTTGCATTTGTACGTTTGCATTTTTACAAGTTGAAATGGTAGAATGAGGCCATACCCTTTCAAAACTTCGAGAGAAGTTGAATGCTGAGTGAAATTAAGAATCTGTAGCTGAGTAATTAAAAAAGGATCACCACACATAAATGGAATGTACAGGAGAAGGAACACATGCTATTACAAGCGCTACCTCTGGCCATGGCAGCGATAATAAGTAGTAGCACATTATGCAGGAGACATAAGTATCTGGTATTATCTCTGATGGTGACAGTGATTCTCCTTTCTAGATTAATACGTGTTCTCTAACTGCTCATTTTCTCTACAGTAGAGTTCTCTAAGGCCAGTTTTAGACTTGGTAAAAGGCATCCTCATTTTTTAGCAGAGGGAGTCAAATTGTGGGTTGTGAAATATTTAGCTACTTTTTATTGCATGTACTTAGAAATTCACAACAGTATTATAATTTTATAATTAGCCTGGGGACATCTGAAGACAAATTCAGCCGTTGCTGTTAATATGAACATGTTTTACTGTCTGTCGTGCGGATTCTTCACAGCTTAGACATGGTACAGGTAGCATAATTAGGGCAAAATGCCGTTTTTCTCCTTGGTTAGATGTGCTCCACAACAGGGATTTAGCTCAGACTGTTGAAATCTCAAAGGTCCCGTATCTGAATTAAGTTCAAAGAAATGTATTGCGACAGTGCCAAATTTTGGCCTCTGTACAGCAGCACATTGGAACTGAAATAAAATAACTAATATGAGGTTAAACTTCAGCCTGGCAGCTTTAATTTGTGGGTTTTTGCATCCTTATCGGGTGTTGCATATAGTACACATACAGTGCACAAATGTATTTCGACAGTGTCACCATTTTTGCTGTTTTGGCTTTGTACTCCATATATCACAACAAAGGGTGTGTCACCGCGCAGTTCTCACTTTTACTGAGTACTTAAAAAACTGCATCAGATAAAAATGAGATAAGTGCAGATTTGGCAATAAAGCCATACCGCATCACAATAAGAAAATATGAAAAAAACTATTTCAATATAAAATTTATGTTGGCCCTACACATTCTTCTTTGCTTGTTCAACAGCTCCATAGAAGGTGGCATGCATTCAACTGTATGTTATTTTAGCTTTCCGAAAATAAGTAATACCCTCCATGGCTTTTCCCAAATGCATGTGTTTTTAAAATAAATAACTTGACTCACAAAAGAAAAGCACACAATTTGTGCCATTTTCAGGAGCAAATGGGTGGGCTATACTATTCAGCAACATAATGGCGGGCGCATCTAAACTAATTGCATGAATAGCACAGTTGAAAGTAATTTCACACATAAAATCAATCACTCAAAAAGCATTCACTTCAATGGGCCTAGTGATGAAGATGGGATTAATTATTGTGACTAATACCAAATCAAACAACTAAGTTTATTTTACTTCACTTGTTGGTTTATTTCAATAAACATAGGCTAACTTAGACTCAACTCCGTGTTCCGAACAGAAAACGGGGAAGCGACCGCTTCCAACAGAAGCTAACGTACCCTACTTTAAATGGTAGTTTTTCTTCTGAGGAATGTGGTTTATTTATTTACCTTTTGGCTATCCCAGACACTTAAAGACATGGAGAAAACAACAAATAAATACACAACTTCCCTGTATGTGACTTAGACAATTTTTTAATGAATATGGAAGGAAGGAAACGTGTGAAATTATAGGCTAGGTAGAATGTATCTTTTATTTTAAAATGACGGGATGATTTTACCGCACTGCTAGCAACCTGCTAGCCGTTGCTAACGACAGACTACAATCCAAATAAAACCATTTCCTACACATCAATATAGTCGACTAGGAATAATGTTGTATTTCAATAAACATAGGCTAAAGAAAAACTACCATCATACTCATGGAAGCGGGGGCTTCCCCGTGTTCTGGGTGAGTTTACCCCCACAAATTCCGCCCCCCACCTAAAGATCATGCATACTTTATGCAGCTCCTTGATACTCCCAGACCTATGTCCTACCGCCAATCTCTCCAGACCCTCCAAAGCAGTTGCTGATGGGCCAGATTTTTACACCTACATCACTTCTAGGTGAGAAACTGTGACAAGGCTGATTTCACAAAACCACTTCTGTCAGACACACATACTTTAATAAGCCATATCTCCAAAGTGGATTGGCAAATCCCCACAAGTGATACCTCGTTTTGTAGCTCAATTAAAGCTACAAAACGAAAAATGAGGTCTGCGCCATGTTATGCTGTTTATGGCATTGCGTGACATATAAACACTCATTGACCACTATTGGGTATTTGTAGACATTTTTAGATGTATTGGAGAGATGCTCTTCTGCTGACACTGTTGTAATGAATGGTTATCTGAGTAACTGTCACCTTTGTGTCATGTTGAACCAGTCTGGCCATTCCCCACTTTCCCCTCTCTTTAACAAGGCATTCTCACTCACAAAACTGGCGCTCACTGGATGTTGTTGGTTTTTCGCACCATTCTCTGTAAACTCTAGAGACTGTGGCACATGAAAATCAATGGAGAGCAGCAGTTACTGAGATACTCAAACCTCCCTGTCTGGCACCAAGAATCATTCCTCGGTCACATAGATCACATTTCTTTCCCTGATATTTTCGCTGAACAGCAACTGAACCTCTTAACCATGTCTGCATGTTTTGAGTTCAGTTGCTGCCATATGATTGGCTGATTAGATATTACAAGCTGGTGTACAGGTCTACCTAATAAAGTGGTCACTGAGTTTATGAACATCCAATGAGAATATATGTACTCTCTAAAACATAATTATTACTTATACAGAAACTAAATGACCTGCAGAATTTACTTAAGAATTTATTTCCAGAATATGGAACCATATACATATTTCTGCAGTAAGTAAATGGTAAATGGCTGGCATTTATATAGCGCCATTGTGCTGTACAATTAATGCTTCTCATTCACACTCACACACTCATACACCAACAGTGAGTGGCTGCCATGGAAGGCACCAACCAGCCCATCAGGAGCATTTTTGGGGTTAGGTGTCTTGGTCAGGGACACTTCAACACAGGCTGGGTGAGGGATCGAACCGGCGACCTTCCGATTGCCCTAAGTGTTGAAAGAGTTGAAAGACAGCCAAAAATAAATGTTACATTCAGAAACCTTTACACTGTGCATTTGATTCCCATTTGGAATTGTTACAGTAAATGGGTCATAACAAGCACTTTAACACACTTTAAAAATCATTTTTGGACAATTTCTAAAGCTATATGCACTGCAGAAGATTCACCATCATCAATACTAGGCTATCTCTAATGTTCTGTTAGTCTTATCAACTCAGTATGTGCTACATCACTGCTGGCCTTAAAACGACATGCTAATTCCAGCTCCCACCTAATGAAAGCACTTTGAGAGCCTGTCCGTGGGGTCCAGCCTGAACTGTGCTGTTCACCCCTCTCTTGTTCTGATTAGATATGACTAATCAGAGATTCAAATCTAAATCAGGTTTAGGAGCTGAAGAGCAAATTTTCCTTCATTGAACTTAATTTTTAACAGTGTGAATCAGGGGTGTGTCAACAGGTAGGCTGGAGAAAAGACTTGCCCACCCAGAGGAATCATCTGCCCATCCAATAAAAACCCTGAAAAAATCACATAGCTATAGCTTTTTTCTTTAGCATTCATAGTTTTCTGTAATTTTGTCATTTGTCATCAAAAGATTCACTGCTGTCCTATTGGCCATTGAAGGTGTGGCTATTGAAGGTGTGGGTGTGCTTAGTCAGTGCTCCTTTACATTACTGCCAAACCATGACACTTGTTCATACATGCGGCACAGACATGGTTAAGTGAACAGCAAAACCTGTGAACAGCAATCCAATTAAAACTGTTAATACCTTTCATTCTTGTTCATTTTCTCTGTGAAGTTTCACAGTTGAGTTTGAACATTTTGCAAGCGGCGTGTTTCTTTTAAGTTACCAGCTCACTTGGTGGCCATTGATTTAGTGATTAGCCATCTAACTAGCCAGCTCCAGGGTAGCTATAGCTGATTTGTTGCTAGTCACTGGAGTTGGCTTGTTGGGTATAGAATAATTTTACAGAAGGCCAACAAGATTAGTTTTATTAGGTAAATAAATCAGTATGGATAGGTGGCTCATTAAAAAACAGGCACCCTCAACTAGGGTTGCCACCCGTCCTGGATTCTACGGGACTGTCCCGGATTTTGGTTGTCTGTCCTGTAAAAAAAAATGAAACAAAATGTCCCGGAATCTAAGTATTTTTGAGTGTTGCATACATTAGAATTGCTGCATGAAATGAAGACAGCGTGTCCAGTAACAAATGGTGCAGAGACTTTATTAACCTTCACAAATTACACTCTTTATTTTTGTAATGAAAGATGAATTGGCACCAAGCACAAGGTAGTTGCGCACCACATTCCTTCAGGTTCACACACCCTCGAGAGCGATTGACAGTCCGGCTTACTCAGTTTGCCAGCTTTGTATGTGTCCAGGATTTTTACAGGACTGAGGTGGCAACCCTACCCTCAACCCCAGTGCATGCTGCCTCCACTGTCAATCCCAGCACAATTACCGACACCGAGCAAAGCATTAATGCTACGGCCTCGGTGTCAGGGACAGCAAACTTCCGTACTCCACAAAACCCAGACACGCCATCCTCCAACTCCGCCGTGTCCGCTCCTGACTTAAATATGGATAGCCCATCCCAGCCAATTTTAAGCAGTTATCCAAAGCGCCCACTTGGACAGACTGTGAAAAGTTTTAATGCAGGCTAGTACCAGTCTCGACCACGGCTAGAATATTCAGTCTCGCGTGATGCCTGCTTTTGCTTTGCCTGACGCAAATTTGATTTGGTTGCCTGTGAAATGCGACTGCCTACTCTTGTCACCATCAGATTTGTTATGAAAATGATAAATGACACATGTTGTGACCATTTTCGAAGAAAAGGGTGACCAGAAAAATTGATCATTTTTCTAACATATTTTTCACGTTTCTAATTCTACTCAGGCGGTTTTGTGATAGTGAGCGGTTAGTATCCATACAATATGGCGCCCAGCTAGTCAAGTGACATCATCGGAATACTATGAATACTGATAATGCAAGCTCCTCATCATGAAGAAGGGCACTGTTATCCGCTACTGTTGGGACCTGTAAATATTTCAGACACTGTGGCGTAGAGTGCTCACATTCTCCACAAGCCCTTTTCCCTAATGAGCAGGGGAAGATATTTAAGGCGCGGTCGAGGCTGCAAACGGAGTCGGTCGGCGCCTATGCTGAGGAAGGAAGGGCAGAGGAAAGATCCTCTGCCGTACTGACCTGGAGGATTAAACCTAAAAGGAGGCCCCACCATTACCAACGGACACGTGAGGATAATTGAGCACCCTTACCTAACCCTATCTCTGTGTGCTTCCCCCAGCCCTGACGCGGCCCCGGAGGGAAGAATGAAGGAGGCCCTGAAGAATACCCCGGTCTGGGGTTTAGTTTTGCCTCAACGGCCCTTTTATTTTCTCCCGTTTTACTACCCTTGCCCTGAGGGGGGGCGCTATCAGCAATACCCCAACGAAAAAAAAAAATAAAACAGAAAAAATAAAAAGACTAATTTTTTCTGGATTACTGACTCCTGTGTCTTGGATTTCAGCTGGGCCCACCCACGGCCTCAGGATTTACCCCCAGGCACCACATATGGTGGAGAATGCAGGCACACTGATGCCACGCTGGGAAAGTTGGTCTGGACGGAAGAACCAACGCGACTGAGTTCAACGCGAATGGAGGCCACACCCCCCAGTGAAGGGAGACGAAGGACACGGCTGGCTGCACCTACCCTGGCCGAGATGCAAGAGGCAGAAGCAGAGGAGGAGTCCGGAGGGATGATGTTGGAAGCGGTCATCACCGAGCTGGCAAAGTCCCAGTGGGCCCTGCAGGAAGCGGTGGTTGAACTCTGTCGCCTATCTCCACGCGACGGGTCGAGATGGACCCCACGAGATGTATTGATGAAGATGACGGGCGACGATGACGTTGAGGCGTACCTCCACGTGTTCGAGCAAGCAGCTCAACGTGAAGAATGGCCGCCGGCAGACTGGGCGGCCATACTAGCCCCTTTCTTAATGGGGGAGGCCCAACAGACCTACCGGGATATGGCCGTGGCTGATGCCACCGACTACCTCAAGTTGAGGAAAGCCATCCTGGCCCGATATGGGCTCAGCCTCCCCGCACGAGCCCAGTGCTACCACGAATGGTCATATGATGCCTCCCAGCCTACCCGGTCCCAAATCGCCGCCCTGACCCGCTTGACTAAGAGCTGGCTGGCCGAGGGAGAGGGGCCACCCCTGTTGAAGAGGGTGGTGTTGGACCGATGCACCCGCGCCCTACCGAAGGAGGCCAAACAATACGTAGCCCAGGTGGGACCCGCCTCGGTAGACCTCCTAGTGGCCCTCCTTGAAAACCATCAGGTAACCCAGAAGATGCTCCAACCAGAACGCACCGAAACCCAGAGCCAACCAACCCAGGGCCCACAACCTGTGAAGCACCCACCGCCCCTCCCTAACCCAAATCGCCGGGGCAGACCCAATACAGGGAGACCACGGCCTGAGCGGAGATGCTACAACTGCGGAGAGGAGGGGCATCTAGTCAGGAACTGCCCTGGGAAGGAGGTGTCCAGGCCCACCGCCAGTGGTGCGAGCAGCCCCGTGCACCCCTGCCTGTACCTGACCACCTGCTGGGCACATCAGAGTACGGAGGCCCCCAGATTCCCGGTACGAGTGGGGGACCGGGACACTGAAGCAGTGCTCGACTCGGGCAGCGCCATCACCCTGCTGCGACCAGAATTTGCGGGAGAAGAGAGGGGTGAAGAGGTGGCTGTGGCATGCATCCATGGGGACACCAGGAAATACCCCACGGTGTGGGTGGACCTAATCACCCCACGGGGAACCCACTCGGTGAGAGCAGGAGTGGTACCAAATCTACCCATACCCGTGTTAATGGGAAGAGACTGCCCTTTGTTCCGGACCTATTGGGAGGGGGGGCCCCGGTCTCCGAACGAGATGAGGCCACGACGGCCCCGACGGGCGGCCCGCCGCACCCCCCATCCAGTCTGGGCAGTGACATCTGGGGACAGTGAAGTAGAGGCCCCGCCACCAGAGTGGGAACGCCAACCAAACCCCCCGGCCACCAGTGGAACCGTCACCGCGACCGAAAAAGAGCTTGGGGAGGCCCTGCCCCCTGCCTTCTCGGATGGCCCCCGAGAGACGAGCGAGGAGGTCGAAGCGCCCACCCGCTTCGGCACTGCCCAACTAAACAAGCCCAAGTTCGCTCAAGCCTGGAGAGACGCCCGAGACATTAACGGGGTACCCCAAGGGGCGGTGAGTACACCAGCTTATCCCTTCTTCAGGGTAAAACGTGACCTGCTCTATCGAGTCTGTAACCCACAGGGGGAGGAAGTCGAGCAGCTGCTCGTACCCCAACCGTTTGTGTCCCGAGTCCTCTGTTTAGGCCACACTCACCTACTGGGAGCCCATCTGGGAAGGTAGAAGACCTACGAGAGGATCCTGGCGAGGTTCTATTGGCCCGGGGTGAAAACGGCTGTGGAGGACTACTGCCGCCACTGCGCTGTGTGCCAACTCCATAGCCCTAAGGTAACCCTGCGAAACCCACTAATCCCCCTTCCTGTCATCGATGTACCCTTCAGGAGGATCGCGATGGACATCCTGGGGCCCTTGCCGAAGTCCAGCCGGGGACATCGGTACATCCTGGTGATCTTGGACTATGCGACTCGCTACCCAGAAGCTATCCCGCTCAGGACTGCGACAGGAAAGGCAGTGGCCAAGGAGTTGTTCATGCTCTGTAGCCGGGTCGGGATAGCGGAGGAACTCCTGACAGACCAAGGGACGTGCTTCATGTCAGGGGTCCTAAAAGAGATGTGCCGGCTGCTACACATGACCCAACTGCGGACCTCCGTCTACCACCCCCAAACCGATGGGCTAGTGGAGAGATTCAACAAAACCCTCAAGTCCATGCTGAGGAAGACAATCGAGACTGACGGTAAGGACTGGGACCAGCTCTTACCCTATCTCCTCTTTTCAGTCAGAGAGGTACCCCAGAGCACGACCGGCTTCGCTCCGTTTGAACTATTATATGGCCGACGACCTCGGGGACTACTAGACCTGGCAAAGGAGGCCTGGGAACAGCAACCGTCCAAAACCCGCAGCCTGATCGAACACGTGGAACAAATGGACCGGCGGATGGCCCAGATCTGGCCCATGATGAGGGCCCACATGGAACAGGTCCAACAAGAGCAAGCCAGGCTGTATAACCGGGGAGCGCAGGTGAGAGAATTTGTCCCAGGAGACAAGGTGATGATCCTAGTCCCCACCAGTGAGTGTAAATTTCTGGCCCAATGGCATGAGCCGTATGAGGTCGTGGAGCGCACGGGACCAGTGAACTACCGGGTGAGGCAGCCGGGGCGACGACGCCACCTCCAGATCTACCATGTTAATCTGATGAAGAGATGGCATGAGCCACCCCCAGCTCCGACCCCAGCCCTCTCCGCCCAGTGTGTCCCACCACCGACCCCTGATGTGAGGATTGGAGAGCAGTTGAGCTGCCGGCAGAAGCAAGCGCTACGTGAGCTGGTCGACCGGAACCGGGACGTCTTCTCGACTATGCCTGGCCGCACCCACCTGATCACCCACGACATCATCACCGAACCAGGGAAGACGGTGAAGCTACGACCCTACCGAATCCTGGAAGCTCGCAGACACGCCATACGGGAGGAGGTGAGGAAAATGCTTGACCTCGGGGTCATTGAGGAAAGCCGCAGTGCCTGGTCCAGTCCCGTGGTGCTGGTCCCCAAGCCGGATGGGAGCTGGCGGTTCTGCAACGACTTCCGCCGGCTGAACGATATCTCCCTGTGTGACGCGTACCCCATGCCGAGAGTGGACGAACTCATCGAGCGGCTGGGACCGGCCCGATTCATAAGCACCCTGGACCTGACGCGGGGATATTGGCAAGTTCCCCTAACCCCCCGTGCCAGGGAGAAGACGGCCTTTGCGACCCCCACGGGCCTCTACCAATACACAGTCCTCCCCTTCGGCGTACATGGAGCCCCAGCCACGTTCCAGCGACTGATGGACCAGGTGTTACGGCCCCACCAGATGTATTGCGCAGCCTACTTGGATGACATAATCATACACAGTACCGACTGGGACAGTCACGTCGGCAGGATCGAAGCTGTGCTGACGTCACTGAGGGAGGCCGGGCTGACAGGTAACCCTGCGAAGTGCCGGCTCGGACTGGAGGAAGTGGCCTATCTTGGCCACACTGTCGGGAGGGGACGGGTGAAGCCCCAGTCGAACAAGGTCGACAGCATCGTCACCTGGCCCCAACCGGCCACCAAGAAGCAGGTGAGAATGTTCCTGGGTCTGGTGGGGTACTACCGACAGTTTGTTCCAGAGTTTGCAGCATGAGCAGCCCCGCTCCACGACCTCACCAAAAAGGAGCAGCCCAACCGGGTCCAGTGGAAACCCCTCGCCACTGCAGCCTTCCTGGACTTACGGGCAGCCCTGGGGGAGGAACCGGTACTGATCACCCCTGATTTCAAGAAAACCTTTGTGCTGCAGACCGACGCATCGGAAGTGGGACTTGGGGCTGTACTCTCGCAGATCCAGGACGGAGTGGAGCGCCCAGTGACGTACATCAGCTGGAAACTCCTCAGCCATGAGAAGAATTACGCCACGGTCGAGAAGGAATGCCTCGCCATCAAATGGGCAGTAGGTAAATTACGCTACTACCTACTCGACCGTGAGTTCTTGTTGGTGACTGATCATGCCCCCTTAAAATGGATGTACCTTAACCGGGACAGCAATGCCCGAGTGACCCGCTGGTTTTTAGAGCTGCAACCCTACAGGTTCAAGGTGGAGCATCGCGCTGGGAAGCTGCACCAGAATGCTGACGCGCTATCCAGGAGAGAGGATGGCCTAGGGGCAGACGCTCCCGCCCGGGGCTTGGAGCTGAGGGGGGGAATATGTGGCGCCCCTGCTCCTGCATGTTGCGCCACGTGGGTAGAGAACCCCAGAAGGGCCCGCACAACGCAACCCTGCAACCGTTACGCATTGGGAGAGGTATGCGAAGGGGTCTATTTTCCTAGGGAAGTGATGGGGAGATCAGCACCATGGAGAGAGAACCCTCTACCTGCAGTCCAGGACCCCGGACAGCCTACGTAAGTGAACATGGTGGAAAACTACTGACTCAGCTGCAGCCCTTTTCCCTAATGAGCAGGGGAAGATATTTAAGGCGCGGTCGAGGCTGCAAACGGAGTCGGTCGGCGCCTATGCTGAGGAAGGAAGAGCAGAGGAAAGATCCTCTGCCGTACTGACCTGGAGGATTAAACCTAAAAGGAGGCCCCACCATTACCAACGGACACGTGAGGATAATTGAGCACCCTTACCTAACCCTATCTCTGTGTGCTTCCCCCAGCCCTGACGCGGCCCCGGAGGGAAGAAGGATGCAGGCCCTGAAGAATACCCCGGTCTGGGAAGAACCTAATTTAGTTTTGCCTCAACGGCCCTTTTATTTTCTCCCGTTTTACTACCCTTGCCCTGAGGGGGGGCGCTATCAGCAATACCCCAACGAAAAAAAAAAATAAAACAGAAAAAATAAAAAGACTAATTTTTTCTGGATTACTGACTCCTGTGTCTTGGATTTCAGCTGGGCCCACCCACGGCATCAGGATTTACCCCCAGGCACCACAAACTTTGCTGCTACCTGGCAGATCCCTGGAGGTTGATGCCAAATGAAATTGTAGCATATGGTGGTGCCTGAAAGCTTCACTTGTTGAGGTTTCAAAACGCTTTTCACAAGCTCATGGGTAGGAAGGGGGTGACATCACATATTGGTCCATATTTTGGTGAATGAACTGCATTTATATAGTGCTTTTATCCAAAGTGTTTTATCACAAATGATGGAAATAATGGAGATGCAAGTTCTTATGATGCTGATTGTCTGCACGCTAACATATTCTCCTCCCTGAGACCTGACTTTTTCATTTTAATCAAACAAATTAGCATTAAAGTTTTAAATGAGGATGCAAATGTACAAAAGCAATCTGTTCAGAAAATATCAAAATTTGCATGTGCATAAATCATTTTTACTAAGACACTTACCTTTCTTTGTAAGAATTTAGAAATGTTATCTTTACATGCTTTATATTTGAGTTTGGGAACTAAAAGTGTTACCATAACTTATATCCTTTAGACCTGCTGATATACAGTACGCTCCTTTGGCTCTGTGCTGCAGCACATTGGATTTTAAATGAAACGGTGAATATGAGATTAAAAGTACACTGTAAATGTCAGGAAAAATGCAAACACATAAGGAAAACACTGGCATTATTATATAAAAACAAACTTGTCAGCAAACAATTTATATCATGTGACAAATGTGACCTAACTCTGATATCACTGGCAAAAAGATGCAGCATGTGACCAACAACTGACTGCAGAAACATTGGCAGTATATAGCCATAGATCCGGGCGGCAACTTGTAATAGGCACGAAGGCGGAGCCTTTCAAGGGGGAAAGGAAACCTGTGTCCGGCATTATTCTGAATAGCGAGCCGTTATAGATAATTGCTATTTTAGTATTTTAATAAATAATAATTTCAGAAGATTGTATTTAATCGCAAGAGGGCGATGCCCGATTGTTAAAAAGACTCTCCGCTAGCGAGAATAGCGCTTTAGATTCTTATCTGCCTCTTATTTGGAAAAGCAGAGCAATAAGACAGCAGGCTCTCCCATGCCAATGGTTTACAATGCTGACTGTGTCACAGACTGAGACAATAAAGGGCAAAGTAGTTTTTTTGACATAGAGAAATAGAACAATTAGCAGGATAAAAAAGGATAATTCTGCACAGAAAATGGGATTCTTTCTCACAGAGAGTGGTCACTGTGTGGAATAGATTGCCAGGTAATGTAATGGAGGAAGAAACCCCAATACATGACCTGGGGGTTTTTCAGGATCAGGCTTGATACAGTGCTAGATATGATCTAGCTTTTAGGTACAGTTTAGTGTGCTAGGAAAAGTTGAGCATTGCTGGGCTGAATGGTCTGTGACAAATCATACTATCCATCTCTTTCATATGCAACATTAGAGGTATAAAGGATAGGTATCCCACATATAGTTTACATGCATATACTGTACATTATACTGTATGTAACTAATATGTGATAATTTTTCACATATGTAGCATAATGCAGCCTTTTACATTCAGGTTCAAACAAATATATATTTCAAACAGTAAAAGACCAGTATGTACATTCCATCTAATGTTGTAATGACCAGAAAGATAATAAAAAATGAAAATAATTGATTTCTAGAGGTGTGGTGCATTATATCATACATAATGTGATGCAAGTTGCGTGCAATAGAAAAATAACTGGCTATATGAAGGCAATTAGATATCTGGCTATTCCTGGTGGCCATACAGTCAGTTATTCAAGATATGACACTTTTATACAGCATGGCAACTGTCAACTTGGTCTAGTGGCTTTCTCCTCTGGGATGTACAGGGATATACAGGACAGTGTCTGTTCCTGCAGGCATGGGGGCTGAATTTCATCTCTGTCATTTCCTCTGACAAAACCATTTCTGATTTCAGAAACATCTGCATTTCGGGCTCTGGGTGCAAATGCCACAGTAACAGGGACAGAAAGATAACATCTAATGTGCAATAAGCCACATGTATTTATGGAATTCCTCAAAATATACATTTTTTATATTTATTATACTACTAATATTGTCTATCAACAAAAGGTAAAATATCATTATAAAACGTGTCAAGTCTTGTGCTGGGGAAACCAGGGTTTTATTTGGGGGGGATTTTCCCTGCTTATGAGCAAGACTTTCAGGGGATTTCAAAGTTTTGGGGGAAATTTGAGTCAGGGATGGGTGGTTGCAGAAGAGGTGCCAAAAATACACGAGACAAAATTATGCTATACTATTACACAAACAGGACAAATTTCCCTTCCCTTTTAGAATAAGCGAGTGGCAGAATCAGTGGTGTTTAAGTAGAAGCCAATTTTGCCTGAACTTTGCCAGAAGGTTCTAGTCTGCCGAGGCGTGTCACCCTGTCCTTGTCTGCTGACTTTTGTAAAGTTTTTGACTCTGCCTCTATCTCATGCCCTCTTCTCCTGCCTGTTTTTGGCTCTGCCTCTGTCTCTGTCTCCTGCCTGTTACTGTTCTCTGGATACTGTTTTTGCCCTGTGCTTGTCTGAACTTGACCTTGGATTGTGTTTTGGTTGTGATTTCGGATTCCCCACAACTAGGTTGAACCGTCTTTCGGTTTCCAGCTATGTCCAGTCCAGACCTCTCATACAAACATATACAGTACCAGTCAAACTTTTCTACTTTTAACTATTAATGTTTTATTTTCTCTGTTTGCAATCAAACAATTAATATGTGGTCAAAGTGCAGATTCTCAGCTTTTAATAAAGGGTATTTTTGTACATATTGGTTTCACCATGTAGTAATTACAGTACCTTTTATACATAGCACCACATTTCAATTTTTTAAACAAATTAAAATAATGTCAAATGTCATCTATCAATGATCTATCAACATCACCAGACTCTGGATATCATATTTTCAGGTTGTCGTACAAGTGATACAAAATCTTTTTGCATTTGAATGGCTTTATGTCATCAAGGGTCCAAGGTATCAGATGAGCATCAAACCATCATGCTGCTGCCAGATGTTGTAGATACTACAAGGGACATTTTTCCTGACTAATTTTCCTGTAGAAATCAATGGAATAATTATTCTGGAGAAAGAAACCTTTAAGTATCTACTATGTATATCGAGTAGCAGCACAGTTGTTGGAGGCTGGTTTGATAACTCAGACCCTTGAAGACTTAAAGTCATTTAGCCAACAAATGTGTTCCATACTGTATGAGCATAATTTACAGCTGAATCTAGTCCCACGCCCCATTCCCCATATAGTTCCATTCAAATGCAAAGAGTTACAGTATCACTTGTAAAGGAAAACCTGAAAATAAGATATCCAGACTCTGGTGATATTAATAGGTCATGGACATCAAGAAGTCATGGTAGGCAATGGATATGCAACCAAATACAAAATATGACAATTTTATTTGACATTATGTTCATTTGTCTCAAACATTGAAACAGTGGAAATAAAACATGAATCAAAAGGTGTGTCCAAACTTTTTATTGGTAGGGTAGATTCAGACACACTGGGCCAGTGAAAAAGTGGCCATGTCATTATGTGGTGCAGCACCTCTCTGTATGAAAAAGAATAATTACTCCATGTTGATGGCTACACAAATAACATTGGACAGATGTGACAATGTAAGCAGGGCAATATGGCAATTTACAAAATGTTGACAATAAGCATTCCTCTCCCATTTTGAAGATGAAAATGGCAGTACCAAATGCAAACACAGATTTTAGTTGCAGGATATTATAGGCCAGTTTAGCAGGGGGCACATTAAGCTTGTTAGTAGGCACTTAACCATCTGCACACAGATCTCCAAAAGAACACATTTAAATATTTTTCACATACAATTGCATACTGACCTCCAATAACAGATGTCCTTTAAAGTCTATTCAAGCATACAAAAGGCATTCATAATACAATTTTCCTCTTTAGGCTGCAACCCTTTAGGGAATAAACTGTCAAAATACTGCAGAGAGGGAAGAAATGGAAGTTAAAACTTGAACTAACTGTCTGTTCTTTTTCCTTTGCTGATCTGTCAACTGAATTAAGCTTGCAGCCTGATGCAATAATTCAATTTCAACATAGTAAGTTCTTTATTTAGCATTCTGTCAGCAGCCTGTAGCCTAATAGCTGAGGTAAAAGACTTGGACCTAGAAGGTTGGTGGTTCAGGCCTTGGTGTCGCTATGATAAGATCTACACAGCTCTTGGGCCCTTGAGCGAGGGTCTTAACACCACATTGCCATGGGGATTGTCCCAGCTTAGTCTAACCAACTGTAAGTCGCTGTGGATAAAAACATCAGCTAAATCACAATTTTTTAATTAAATGACAAGTGTTCTTTCAGTAAATCTGGAGAGTTTGGCCACATTATTGGTTATTTTAATCAACCACAAATCCACAGAGAAACAGCCCCACCCCAAACTCACTGAAATGCATTTCATGCTCCACAGACAGAGAAAACATGAAAAAATCTCTTCAGCTCTTGCAATAACAAAAATGAATGCAAATTCAACCAATCCCAATTATTTGCGATAGCTTGCAATTTTGTCCAGTCCCTGCAATATTTCGGCGTAAAATGGTCAATTCTGAAAAATTTTGCTAATCACCTCATGAAAATTATACAATGCAGAACCATTGTTATGAGACAGATCTACTTTACGTTTGTAAATATTGAAGCTGTGCATGCAAACTGATGCCAGTAGCTGAGACTGAAGTTTTAAACACTAGCTAGCAAAACCAAAACAATTAATATTGATGGCTGATCAGTTGCTTGCAAGTTTTTTTGGCACACCAAGAGAGCTATGATGGAAAGACTATGGAATACCTTCCTGTCAGTGCATTGGTGACTCGACTAAACCCTGCCTTCAGTTGTAGATCATCTATGGGCATTTGTTTGAGAAACCCAGCATAAACATTGGAAAATTAAGGCATACAAATCAATAGATGCCTACAATCATGTTGTTTGTGGTCATGTCCAGGATATGAAACAGCTGGCTACCACAATTTGACAAGGACACAAGATCCAGTTGGGCCTATACTGCTAACAATACTAAATACAACCGTGAATACAGAGTGGGACTACAATAATTCTTATGCTATCATTACAATGCAAGAAACAACCTTCTTACAATGTCTTTGGTTCTTTTCTCACTATCAATTTCCCAGTAGGACAAGCTTTCAGAAATATAATACAATAAAAGGAACTGCGGCACAGCAAGCCTTTTTTGAATTACAATTCTCATTGCAATCAAGGAAAAACAGCCACAGTTGACCTAAATTGCTCATACATAACTTGATACTTTAATGTCAATTACTGTAACCTTGAGAAATGTATTAAATGTGCAAACCTGCATCACACACACACACACACACACACACACACACACACACAAAACCCAGCTGATTTTTGAGGTTTTAACATTAGAAACATGAAAACACTGTACAACAGATCTTCAGTGTAACCACAGGCAGCTGATTATAGTTTCACAGGATGTTGACCAGCAAAATAAAAAAGCCCACTGAAGCAATTGACTCAGTTCTATTTGTAGCGACAATAAACACTAGCCAATACTACAACAAATAATGCTGTTTTTAGTGAGAGCAATTTTAATAGTCAAAGTATGTTTGCAATAAGGATAGATAGAGATGACACCAACACCAGTTTGCCTCTCCAATGTGCTAAAGAAGATCTGTATCTTGTTGTGCAGCTTACCTGATTCTTCAGGTCCAGTTTAGGACAAGGTCGGCCACCATTGAAAGCTTTCTCCCGAAGCCACCTGGACCTGACTTTCACTCCGCTGCCACAGGGGGCGCTGCACCCTGACCAGGCTGACCAGTCACTTAGTTTACAGTCCAAGGGGCATGGGACATGACAGATGTCCTCCACATAACCTGGAATTGAAAAGTTCATGGGTACCATTACAGAATTGACACAATCAGTGACAGACCTGGACTTACTGCTCAAGACACATCTCTTTCATGTGATCACAATACACAGTGATCCTCGAATGAGAAGAAAATTCCCAATCTTAATCTACCACCTTGGTGCAGTAAATCACAGCACAGCTGGCCTACAAGGTTGCCAGTGAAGACGCTTCATGGGGTGGCAGTGGATAAATCATAACTGCCACAATAGATGGTAAGGGCAGTGAGAATGTTACCTGTGCTGCTGCAGAAGGTGGGGTCAACAAGCTGGTCTTCCTGGTCTAAGCAGGCCAAAGCACGATAACGGATACCCTGCCCACACTCCTTTGCTTCTCGGAACACCCTCCAGCCCTGCAGAGGGCTGTGCATCTGAGCATCATGGAGGATGCAGTCAGACCAGTTCCCATAGGGCTGAGACAGGAACTCAGCACAAGGACAAGCCTCTGTCTCCATCAATGGATAGAGCTCCATTCTCTGGCACTTCTCTCTCTTCTTACTTCGACCTGCATTGCAGAGACAAAATGAACATAGCCATTTTGTAAGGACAGGAAAAATATGAACACTACTTTGGTCAAGTACACTACAAACTTGTCTGTTCTACACCTTGCAAAATCCCCTGTCATATTAGCAAACCTCAAAAGGACAAATGCAGGGAATGAAAGATGACAATCTGATGGGATTATCGTATGTTACGCCCAAGGCATAGTTATTAATTATTTAATCCACTAAATCCAGCCCTTTTGAACCTTGCACCCTACTTTGCACTAGAACTATCCACTGTGAAACTAGCAAAGGTTTGCTAGTCTGCCCATGCCTTAAATGGACTTGCGTGCTGTGCTTTAGACATTGCATTTTGACTATGACTATGAAGGACATATTTCTATTGAGGATGGCTCCATGACTCTGGATCTGTGGACATGAGCAGGAAATGCTGATGTGAGTGAAGGAATGCTGTGTGAATTACACATTTGCTGGCCATATAAAGCAGGGCCTCACATACAGTGAAATCTATTAACTAATATCTCTTGAAATCAATATAAGAAAAACAGGAAGAAAATAGAGGAAAAAAATCACTAATCATTTTTAAGGAAATCACCATTTCGCTATTTTGGCTTGGAAGCTATTAGTGTCCCCGAGATTAATATTGACTCAAAGTACTGTACCTCAGTTCACAAAGACTATTAGCTGGGTCCTCGTGGCACAATTAATGCAGAATATCTAAGCTGCTACAATTAGATGTTGTTTCTTTTGTAATGGTGATTGAAAGTAATGTTGGCAGTTGGCACAAGAAATATCAATTGTATGTACCCTCCAAGGGTGTGAGATGTAAGCTTGCATTGCTCATGCAGAAACATTGGTCTGTTGGTGAATGAAAGACTGTATTCACACATAGCATGTTCCTGTAATCAAAATGACATTTTTCTTGATAGACCAAGGCACTTGTCTCCCAACACTGTCTGAATGGCCAACACAACATACCCTGGTGCTTATTGAAGGCATAAAATTATGAGTGTTGTGAAAATACTACAGTAAGTGTTTCTTTTTCTTACACATTATGGTTATCCAACATCCTGAACAGATTCTGTGGCTGTGGCTCTAGTGTACTCCAGGGGGTGTTTCTAAAGATGGAAAGGGAAATTTCAGTATGCACTGGGAAACTAAAGGTCAATTGTTGAAGGGAGTGTACAGGGTGGCACAAACAGTGTGTACAGGGGGGGGGTTATGGAAACATTTTCCACCATAAAGATCACTCGTTGAGTGGCTATTAGCACTTCTCGCCAGAGTTCACAACATGACACGGTCATAATTAGTCACGTACATCTCATTAAATTAGTGTTATTAGCTTACAAGTGATGTGGCCCATTGAGAAAGGATATGCTATTCTCTATTGTCACAAATGCTGCAGACTACATGCTCTATATTGATGTACTGTACAATCTCTCGCACAGCACAGAGAATAATGTCCTGTTTAACCTATTTTAAGATGCCATTGTTTTAGCAACAACAGTTCCTTATTTTGTAACATGTGGGTGGTAAAACAAGCATGGTGGGACCTCACCTTCTTTGCATTTTGGAAATCTGCATACTACAAGAAATAAGGCAATGTCAGTGACCTATCATGACAAGGGTCCAGCAGAACAAATGCATAATAGTTTCTCATTCTAAAAATATGCAAACTTGGAATGTCCATTGTTTATTTTGAATTTATATGGAGGAATTATCATTATCATTATTCTATTATCTACATTTTGTATAGGCTCTCTCCAACACACTGGGCCTCATTTATTGATATTTTAGTAAATCCGTGTGCAAATGTATGTGTGAATTTCTGAATTTCTGTATGTTTACACTAGGACTCGGAACTGTACTGTCCTCTCAGGTCTACTTTTGCACTTGTTCTTGTGATTGATTTGCACTTTGTTGTACGTCGCTCTGGATAAGAGCGTCTGCTAAATGCCACGTAATGTAATGTAATGTAATGTAATGTGTGATCGGAAACAACCTAAAAATGTGCGCCGGATTTATGAAACAGGAGTAGACACAGCTTTTTTTCATATCCACATGTGTATGCTCATAAATACCAATCAATCGTAAACAAAACAGTGTGTGCACAAAATGTATAATTGGCCAAAATTGACGGCCCTGAAATACCTCATAATGATCACAGAAATTTATTTCAGAAAATTTAAAGATGTGGCAATACTGTGTAGCCTACACATGATCTGATTAAGTTTCTTCATCATTATATGACTATGTCTGCAACAGCTACTTTGTAACATGTCTTTGCGAACATGAAAATATATACTAAAACGTATTTAGGACTTAACATCTTCTATGCCAATATATTTTCTTATAATAAACTTGAACTTGAAGTTAAAGACGAACAAGGAAATTAAGGTGATTGTGGACAAACATAAAGCGATGTGCTAAACCTGACGAAGATGCACTGGGATCGAAACATCTAAACATAGTTTGTTGGTAATTTGCCTACTTTTGTTTATAGAGGCTACATAAACTGCATATGCACCACATAGGCCTGGAATAAAAACTGCGTAAAAAGTGGAGCGGCGTCCAACCTGCTGCATTGGCCTACGCATCAGAGATATTGCTGTTTTTGTAATCTCTGTCTTGAGTTCAACATACTGTGGAACAGGTAAAAAAAAATGGTTTGACATAAAACTGGAGGCAAAGTTATAAAATTATAGGAGAGACGATACTGTCTGGGATTATCAAGGAGAGATATATTATCAACTGTCCTGTGCCAGTCCGAAAGAAGCTGACGACGGAAAGCACCTGAACATGTTCTGGAATTGGATAAGAATGGTGTGTGGATCTTCTGAGTTCTGGCTCCAGTGTGTTGCACAAACTGAGAAGCAGGTGTCTGGGCAGTTGGAACCGACTTGTGAGCCTCACCAAAGAAATTGGCTCGGTCTTTGAAAATGAATATGAATATGAATTAATGAATTAATCTTCTATTAAAGAAATACATGTAAATGTAATGTAAATAGGGTCTAATGCTGTGTTCACGTCATATATAAATTGACTCATTCACTCAATCTGTTTGCTTTATCCTCAAACTAAAACATGCAACTCCCTCTCACCTCATGGTCTCATCACATCTGCTCCCATAAAATTATTCGTTATTATTATTATTATTATTATTATTATTATTAGTAGTAGTAGTAGTAGTAGTAGTAGTAATAGTAGTAGTTGTAGTTGTAGTAGTAGTAGAAGTAGTAGTAATAGGAGTAATGCAGGCAGGAATGACAGGCATAAAAATAACAGAATATGAAGCATTTTTCTGTAAAAAATTCCAATATGTGGAGATTGATGAGATTTTGAATTTGTGATGAATGCAAGACCTGATGAGTCCAGGTACATGCAGTGAAACTAAATCTCAAGCTAACACTGTTAGGAAATAAGATTTACTTCACAACTCTCAGAAAGACAGCAAACTTATCTCGCAGTAGGATTTTTCCTATATGTGAATATGGATATTACTGTCAAATGGATAAATGACTGGGCAAATGCAGCAGAAAGAGATATGTGGCATGAAGACACAACCAGCAGTCTTCATGTTCAAACCCAGCATATTAGACTCTCCCCTCACCCACACTGCATCCCCAGCACAAAGGTAACTGCACCCCACCCTTGTACACTCATGCCCTCTACATTGAAGTACAAGGTTCACAAATTCATATTACAATTTACAGTCAGGTGTAAGCCCAAGTTTAGTTTGGGTTTTAAAATGCGCCCCATGGTCAGCAGCAAGAGGCATGCCCAGCGAAAACTTACAGATGTGAGAGAAAAAAAAGAAGAAAACATATAGTATGAAATAGTATGTATTTATGTATGCAATTTTCTGTCCAGTAAATTGTCAATTTAGCAAACAGAAAAGCCATTTTCTGATATTACAAATATATAAAAATGTGTATTCAAATATCTGGAATTCTTTTTTTCCTTACTGACAGAACATTTCTAAAAACATGTTTCACTTTGTCATTAAGGGTTATTGACCGTAGATTGAAGGGAAAAATTGCAATTTTATCCATCCAATTTTATCCATCTCCAACATAATAAAGTGTGCAAAAAGTGAAGGGGTCTGAATACTTTCTGGAACCACTGTATATTATGGGGTAAAATGTAATCATCCTCATTGAAAAAGTGCACAGTGCAATTCCGCTGACGGGTCAGTGACTGTAAAGCATTGGCTAAGGGCTCTCATTCAAGCCTAACCTGCAACTGTAGGGACACATGCCAATGAGAGAAGGACATGAGAATGAGGAGAAGAGAGGAGAGAAGAGAGGAGAGATTTAAAGAGAGTAAATGATAGTTGGTGCGTGAGCGGTGTACTACCTGTGAGAGTACGCTTGCGGCTGCGCCAGCCTCCACACTCGGGACACTCTGAGAATTTGGACCAGCTGCTGAGCGTGCAGTCGTCCCTGCACGGCACCCGGCACTCCCTGACCTGCGGCGGCATGGCTCCGGCCGACTGCAGGCACGCCATAACGTCCACCGGCTCCTCGTCCTCACCGACGCACGTCACCGCTAAAGACACCAGAAAGGACAGCGCCATCACCTCCCTGACACGCGTCCGCTTTGTGTAGACCCCCACACATCAGACCTGTCTACCTGTAGGGGGTTTCGTATAATTTGATGGCGGCAGCGGGGTCCGAACGGAGGAATCACCTTGGTCTCTACGCCACGGTCTCAAAGCGGATCGTGACCAAATTTGATATTAGTGCAGACACGCTCTTCACTTCCTCTTTGGTGTGACTTTCATGTCTTCGAATAGATAAAACGAGAGGTGAATCTCAGGCAAACGGGTGTAAAGCTTTAAAGGTGAAAAGGTGCTCTTCGTTCCCTCCGATTCTGTTTTCCTGGAGGGATCTGATAGTACTCATTTATTCATCATCCGAAATAAGATGTAACTACCCAATTTCATGCACAATTACTGGGGCTGTGCGATTAAAGCAGGAGTCGTAAAGAGTGTCTGTGTGTGTCTGCTCTGCGGGAGTCTCTCAGGGTTTCATCCTCCTTCCCTCCCTGTATTCCAGGGCCCCATACAGGTAAATTATAGGCGCAACAGCTGTGGCTAGGCCATTACCTTCTGGAAATCTGTGTGCCTCCATTTCATCCACAAGCCCATGTGTGTTATTTCAACAGCACTGCAGCAGAGAGCAAATCTCGTAGCTGAGAAGAGGCGTTCAGAATTAAACTAGGGCATGTCGACACACTGGGACACGGGGAGTCAAAAGAGCACGGTCCAGAGAGTTTCTTTCTTTCAGACTTGTGAGTTTGCTGTCAAAGAGCGGTAATTATAAGTCATAAAGGGCCCAATCCTGGCTTGAGCTTAAGTTGAATTTGTAGTTGGGTGCTTTTTTCTCCAACATGCATACTGGCTTGGGGGACTTAAGTGGGGTGATAGATGTACAGCCTCACAGAAAAGTGAATCACACTGAATTCAGAGTTATATAAGTCCTGGCTTGAGACTTTTTATGTAGTGTTATCCATCTAACCTCTGCTTGCATGTAAAGGTGAAAAACATAGGGCAGACCTATTGGACAGCATATGGAATATGCTATGGAAAATGGTTTTACTAATCAAGGTTGCAGGGCTAAGTACCTTGCTAATGAAGAAAAGGTGAATCATAGCAGCTAACATCCTGCCAAATTTTAACGTGCACGTACACCTATGGGAACCAGTAATGCAACAGTATGGCTTTGTTCACACTGAAGTTCAAATGGAGCATTTGTGCTTTTGAGTTGGAACACTGCTGGATAAGGTTAAATGTGTGAAAGGGGATTATCAGAAATCAAGCCGCAGGTTGTGTCCCCTGCCACTAATTTCAACATGTATATGCTATTATCTAAATTTGGTAATGCAGCTGAATCTCAATGCAAATATCTGGTAAAGGAAAATGTTAATGTTTTGCATTAATGTTTTCATTTAGCAAGTTATTTCAACCCCTTCCTACCAAGGGCTAAATTGGCCAATTCTCCCGTTTTCGCCGGTGTCAAACAAAGCTCTACATCTCAGAAACTATAAAGGTTGCAAACATGGTTCACAACTTTTATTAAAGCAGAGAACTGCACCATTATGAATATCAGGATTGACATACCACTTTCTGATATGTAGTTACACCATTGTATTTACAGAAAATGTAAAACAACTTAAAAAAAGATGCAACTCAGTGGAAGAAGACCTGCTGCTTTATGAGTCCATAAAAATAGTTTGAATCGTATAATCGCACCACAAGCCACAGAGACTGTCTAGGTCATCAGAGGACTGTATTGTAATGTTGTAATGTTCCACCTGACTCTTAAGCACATTTTCAGTAACCTTCAACAAGACTGCTCTCTATTAAGTTTCACGGGCTTTCCGCTGAATAACAATTCACACACTATACATGTGTCATCAGACATGAATTTAACAGATTGTCCCAAAATTTGTCTGCAATTTTCAAATTCAGATCAATATTATGACAATATTATGGATACACAATAATAATCTTTCACATTATAATCTCAATATTTATATGCATGCTTATTTGTGTCCTTGTGTGTAACAGACAGGAGGGTGTACACATGCAGTAGCCTATTTAGGCACATTACTAATATAACTGCACATTGCTGAAATAACAAAGAAACTGTGACATGACTAAAGACCAGGTTTTGGTCGGTCAAAAAGCAAACACTTTCAGCTGAATCAAAATAGCAATACGCCAACAATTCCCATGACAACACCTTACTTTAAGATGTAATTTGCGAAACAGAACTGTATCTGTCCGAAACTAACAAAGACACTGGCATTTGCCTGCATGTCTGTCTTGTTCATTACATGCGTGTGCCTCTGTTACTCCCGCCGACAAAGGAAATTTAGCAATCTCTTTCCTCAGAAGAGAGAGACATCAGAAGATAAAATACAGGAGGGATAAAAATAAGAGTCCATTGCAAGGACAAACAACTGGTCCATTTGCCAAATGAAATTTCCATCTATTATTTACCATTTATTTATTTATTGAATGTTAAGGATATTTATATTTCCCCAACAATATGAACAACAAAATAGACCAATCACTGGATGCATAGAATCGGTTTCGACAGTCCTACAAACATCACATTGACAAAATGCAACATACATTTAAATATCAGCATGATATTTTCCACTACCAAGTCTAAATGACAGATTTTCAATATCCTGTCAACTGATTAACATCCAGAAGTTGGATTGCTCACCTCCTTAACAAAGTGCCAACAATCAGAAATTCAGTGAAATCCTCATGTGGTCCTGAGGGTTACCTGAGAGATACATTTTTTATCACAATTATTTCTGCTTCCCCTTGGCTCTATAGCTCTGCCACTCATGTTATTTCTAAATCATTAACATTTTAATCTTATCTAGCCTGTGACAGGGAACAGCTATAATAATGCAGTTACTCAGAAAGGTGACAGTGTTTGCTGACTGCTCAAAAAGACATTGGAGGAACCTTTCTTCCTCTTAAAAAGAGCTTGTCAGACTTCTCTCCCCAAGAATAGGGTTAGTCAATTCTCATTAATTCCACAGCATTGGGGGATAGAGCGTAGAGGCATGCTTTGTTGCAAATTATATTGTGCAGTTTTGAATGACACAATATATTCCAATTAAAACACACGTGTCTACGTTCTCTATACTTCTACATTAATCTTTCCTGACATTATTACTAGTTCCATCATATGACTCAACACTAAAGACAACTTAACTACACTATGAGTTTGGGAAAGACACATGTGTAACTGCATAGTTCAATCACCATGAATGGGTCTACGATACTACACTAGAATGTAACTGACTGCTCTTAATAAATGTGTATATTTCAAATCACAACATTTAAGGATGTACATTAGCAAACACAAGAACACAATTAACAGTGAAAGGCCACAAAGCATGTGATAACGCAAACCTTTTGGGAAAATATGTATCTATGGCTTGATTTCTGAAACTAAACCAATGATGGTTTTCAATTTGTATGATACCAAACATAACAGAAACACAGCAAAAAAACTAGAAAAAATTCTAATTGATTACTCATATAGAATTTTAGTTTTCTTGTATTTTTCAGTTAATTTGTGAGTGCTTCTTTTTGGTTTTTGCTCCCTATTCCTGCTCCCTGCTAAAAGCTGGCAGTGCTTAAAGGGAAATTACACCACAAAACAATTAACTCGTTTAACAGATCAAGGCAGAACTTATTATTTCTCTCTTTGTGGTGCATCAGCAGCAAAAGTTTAAGTTTTGGTAGAGATATACGGTACCATGAAAAAGTATTTCTCTTTCCCTGATTTCGTCTTTTGTTGAATATTTGTCACACTGGATGGTTTTAGATCTTCAGACAAAATTTTACATTAGACAAATGGAACTTGAGTAAGCACAAAACACATTATGAGGCTGACAAATAAGAACAAAACAATCTTCATAACTTTTTTCATTAAATTAATGAAATAGTCATCAAACACCCACACACAGGTCTTCAGAAAAAATTCTACATTAGACAAAGGGAACTTGAATAAGCACGAAACACATTATGAGGCTGACAAATAAGAACAAAATTATCACCATAACATTTTTCATTAAATTAATGAAATAGTCATCAAACACCCACATCAACCTTGTGAAAAAGTATACTAAAACCCAATTCAAATGCAGCTGCATCTTTAAGAACATTAAGCTCATTGTCACTACGATACAATATTTTAGGGCTGAATTCGGCTAATTTGATGATTGTTACACCATAAAAAAATTAACAAATATTAAACAAATGCAGTGAAATCAGAAGCGCAGCAGTAACAATTGATCCCACTTCTATGATAACGGCAAGAATATCACCTCAGATGAAAATTAACCGGTCTTCTAACTCAGACGAAAACTAACAGTCTTCTAAAGCTTGCTCTTTTCCTGTCATTTGGCAACAGTGCCTTGAAAGAGCTCATGCGACAGTGGTTTGTCACTGAGTGGCAACACTTTGAGTTTTGTGGGCATACTTCGGAGAAGCTGGAATGGGGAGAGTTTGTTGTTGTGTGTGCCATTGCCCAATATTTATGTAAGAAGGCCATCACTTCTCTTTTCCAGGGCCTCTCTGCTTTTTGTATGCACTCTTTAATGATGTGATTCAACCTTTCGACAGCCCTGTTCAATTGTGGGGATTAAACACTTCCTTTTCTGTATTCTTTTCCTCTCTCCTATCCTTTGTGGTAAGGAGAGTGGTGAGCACTTGGTGTCACGATTCTGGGCTTTTATTCTGATTAATTTCCAGGCACTACTGCTAGAAGGCGCTTTTACTGTATTTCTGCCAATTTGGGAATCAGTTTCACTTTGGCAATGAGCAGCACTCAAGTAAACACTACCCTTGTGCTGACAACAGATTTCAATTGTCTTCCGCGTGTGGTCTGATTGCCGATTAAGGTCAGCTGAGTGTCTTTCTATTTAAGCCCCACATTTTTTTTACTCAGGGCTTGTGTGTAATTTCCCAATTTTCCATTGCACGTTTCAGTCTTTAATTTTAGTTTGTGCACTATGTGAGGCATGTGACTAACAACTCTCATTTACCTGTTGTGGTGAAGGGTACGGGAGCTGAACACGCAGCAACCATTCCCTACCTTAGGGTAGTGAGGACAGACTGTCACACTTTCACCTTCACATTATATTTAGTGCACTGTCAGACACGACATTTGGAAGACGGAATTCCTCTGGGAATTGAGACCCTGTTAGCAGCTTCCTTTTGTCTAGGCCAAGTGTTAGGGTTTGAATTTATTGCACCCTTTTTTGCATGCTTGCTCTCATTTGCTGTTCGTCCATAGAGTTTGCTTCCACCTGGTTTAAAAGCTACATTTTATGTAGGAAGGGGCACTAGGCTGAGTTAAGGTGGACCCAGGAGTACTGAGTCACTCTTGTAATTAAAAGACCGGCTCTGACTCCCTACAGCTTTGATCAAGCATAAGGGATAAATCAATATTCATCTTATCCGTATGTGGAAATTATTCTTGGCCCTGCTGTGTGTCTGTTTTCCGTAGCTTGCTGCTTCCACATTTGACAGCCGCATTGCGTTTACTTTAGGATAGCAAGGTGTTTCTTTTGTCACTTTCAAAACTCATTTGTCCATTATTGTACATTGTCTCAACAAGCTGCTGTTGGAGGTAACACCATTATTGGAGAGAGCACTACGCTAGAGATCCCTGTGGCGGATTGTGTATTTAGGTTACTTTCGCAAAAGCCTCCTACCCAAGATACTTATGCTCTTTGTTAACTTCTTAGTGCATGTTTGTTTCTATGTATTACGTTATGTATTAAGTGAAAGGTCCTTCACTTTTTGACCGTCCAAACGCATGCCAGTCCCTCCTTTTCCAGTGTTGAATATTTGTGCTCAGCAGAATGTGACACAAAAACCAGCGGGCATTCCTTGTTGTCCAGTTGGATCTGAGTCAACAACAGCACAGAGACTATAATCCAATGTATCAGTCAACACATACGTAGGCAGGACCGGATCGAATAGTAACAGGCTGGAGACGAGTATTTCTTTTAGTGTCGCAAAGCTCCGCGTAGCATCCTCATTCCAGGTGAATGTGACATTCAAACTCATGCGCAGCAGAGCATGGAGGCTCCACTACAGAGACGTAGTTGGGGAGGACTGAACAAGGATATGAGCCCAAGGTAACAGCGCAAAGCAGGCATGTCCCGAAAGTCAGGTGTATCCGAGATCACAGAAATATCATCCGGAGTAGGCTTCAGTCCCTCTTTTGCCCAAGGTAATAAATGCTGGGTTGCACAAACGAGCATGTCTGCATGTTGAGTTGTTAACCTGCATCACTAATGCTATGAAACACCACACAGAGACGAGTGTCAAGGTAATTTTGGACACCAGGCAGATCACTCAATATCTTCTGCGTCATTTTCTGAAATGCACTAGGTGCGGATCCTAGGCCAAACGGGATATGTATACCTAAATAGGCCATTATGCTTATAAAAGCGGTGAGATTCCTGCTTGCTTCATGTAGGGGTAGTATGCAAGTTGGTAGTATGCATTTTGGTCAATTTGGGATACCACAGTCCCAACTCGCAACTCTAGACATGTGGCAATAGGTGAGGAGGGCTGGTCATTCAATGTTGAGATGGGCTGCGGCTCGCTCGCACACGTCCAGTGTAGGGTCTGACGACGTCCTCCTGACCTGAATCTTTGAACGTGACCTTCATGTTGTTGTTCTCCGATGCAGGCACCTCTCCTTTCAGTATAGGGGTACCAGATAGGGAAAGAGGGAGGCACAACAGGTCCAGACAGGTCAGCCGAACTTGTAGTAGAAGGGCCTAGGCTGAGGTGCTATCGTTCTCTTTATCAAAGTCATATTGGCCGAAGGTCATTGTGTGGGTAGCAGCAACTCTCAGTCTACACCTCCACAGCCTCCTGGGAAGCGCCAGGCGATGGCTGCAGCCCTCAGCAGTGTCAATGGCCTCCTGGGCATGTTCTAAACCCAAGCACATGACACAGAGAGTGGTTGTCCCAGGCACGAAAGCTTAACTCCTCGGATAAGTCAATGGAAGCAGCCTCAATAAAATAGACTACTCATACAGGGGCTTCATCCTGATCAAGTTGGGAGAGAATGTTTATTTAGCATGTACAATCGTAAGGGCACGCCCATTCATATAAGGCCCCTTGCTCACTTTTGTTAATTCTGCAGACTCTCCCGCATTATATCCAGAATCTCCTTCATCCTTGTAAGGAGGGGTCTCAGGGAAGATGTTTGAAGAGAACGACTGGCAAAGTCCCATGTTGGAATGCAAAATATCAGCTAATTTTTAAATTGAAAAAAATTGGGCGCCTGATATAACCAATCATATTGAATGCTGCCCTCAGAAAAAATAATGCTTTCTACCAGACTTTAAACCATGCAGTTGATACCTTTTTTCCAATAAAAACTTGCCTCATGCATTTTCCCCTTGCTTCTGGTAGGAAGGCCTATTTGTCTAAAAACATCACTCAGCTGAAGTCTGCCAACCCCATGCGATGGCACCAAGAGGTGATGGCAATGGCTAATGTGAAGTGAACTGAGTGATTAATGTACCTGGGTTTGAATCAGAGAATAATCAAATTATTGCTAATATTTTATATAATATATTCAGTTTGCTAAGATTTTATGTGCTCAACCACCACTCAATACCACCCAGCTTCCATCTTTCCTGCCCTCCTCACATCAGCTACCCTACGTCAGTATTGGATGTCTCCAAATCTTTTCAGGCTGTTAAAATCAAAGCACCTGGCTTGGATTTAATCCCCCAGAAACTATTAAAGGAATTTGCATGTGAGATTAGACAAAGTGACATACTGAATTACTCCAATAAAGAGGGGATGTCCCTAATCAGTGGAAAGAGGTAGTGGTTATTCCCATTCCCTGTGTATTGCAGTGCACCTGAAGCATAGTACCCAGAATGCATTACATTTGGACTGTTTTAATGTAAATATTTCATGTACCCATTGTTATTCTGTTGTGTAGCTGTGAGCAATGTGTTGTGTGAGTTATGCCATTTCATTTCATGTTCTTTTGTTGACATTTAGGGGGAAACCATAATGGTGATTGTTATCTGTTTGTACCATCCTGGTCCCCCTTGTTCAAGATGCACAGTTCAATACTCCCTTAAAAAAAACTTTGTCACAAAACTTTTTTCTATTAGTTTTTGTAAATGTATTATTTCATTTATAGCTCATTTACATGATGTTATGATGCAATGATTACGTAATTGGTGTGAGATTTCAGTCTGTGACTGTGAAGCACTAATACACTCTACTACTATATTCAACACAATCCAACTGAAATGCAAAACATGTGCTTTGCATGGAGTTAGGGTATGTTTATTTCAGCATTTAGGTTTCTCAGATCCTACAATTCTTTATTTACTGAGATACAGATTGTATTTAAATACAAAATGAAGGAATTGTGTCATTATGAAAAGCAATAAGGTCAGGAAGAAAATAAATACACTGTTGTACAAGTTGTGTATAGTGTGTTTAATTTTGACACATTTCATTTCAAGCCCTTCCATCATGTTACACACAGTATGGAGTACATTGTGCATTCACAGCATTGTATGCAGGCATGACAAGAGTATAACTATCTGTTCATTTGGCTCACAAACCAGGAATGGACAGTATTTTCTGAATGGGGGAAAAAAATCATTACATTGCCTGACACATACTTGCATTCAAAAGTACAGTAATTGATACCACAAGCCATGCTCCCCATGAGCAAGGGAACAAGCGCAAACCTCTGAGTATATTTCTGCCTCACTGCTTGAACTTGAGCATCTGGCTCACAGCACTGTACTGCATTGGACCCTAAATGATGTATCATTTCTGGGGAGTGTTTCGGCGCACTGGAAAAACCTTTTAGTTTTAGACCTTCCATGTTTTGCCACAGGTAGCTGACCCCTAAGTATAGTTGACAATCATTTCTGTTTGTGGGACTAGTATGGCTGGCACACTGATTCATCACCAATGAGGGCCAATCACTGTACAGAGCTAGAACAGGCTTCACTCATTATATTCTTCAACGACTACAGCCTCTACCATGACCCTGCATTCTCCCGAGGACTCCCTACAAAAAGCTTTAGTGGAGGTCTGTACTGTATTCAGTATAAGTATATACTATAAGCATAACATTTCCCATAATGTGTAATAATTAAAGCTGGGTGCTTGTCATAGCAAATACTGGCTAAAGTCATACAGCATGGAGCAGATGCTGAAAATTACAGAAAACTGAAAAAAGGAGCAGAAATCATGGAGTTTAAAAAACAATAATTAATTTAACGAATAGATCTCATGCGCAGCAGGGGGAAACAATTGTGCCAAATAACATGTGCAAATGCAGCAACAATAACAAGTGTTTGAAGGTTAAAAAAATCAGCAGGAAGTTGCCTCTAGGAACAAATATGTGTAAAATGCATTGATAGGCATTTAATTGCTTTCATCCATCACAGAAAGAAAGAATGTTCTTTTTTGCCTTCAGCAAAAAATTGTTAGATGAGCATGCTAAATTTTACTAAAATAATAGATAAGTGTTATCGTAATGGTACTCGCCATCAACACTGTTGACAGGGGCCATCAAACATCTGATTGCAAATACTGACAAGGACGGGAATCATGATCCCAAAGCTCTCCAGAAATTGTATACAGCGCCATGAAAAAGTATTTGCCCCCTTCCTGACTTCCTCTATTATTGTATATTTTTCACCCAAAATGTTTTCAGATCTTTAGACGATACCCAGTAAAGGTTTAGGCCAGAATGGGCGATAGCCACAGCCTATGAGCCAGCCATGAAGGCTTACTGCTCCCAATGGGACAGCCTGGCAGTCCGTGATGGTCTTCTATACCACTGCTGGGAGGGCACTGCTCCTAGCAGGCCCTTCGATGACTATGCCAGAGGTTCTACTGGGCGGGGTGTTGACAGGATGCTGCGCTCCATGTACACTGCTGTGACGCTTGCATGGCCTAGCAGGGATCTGGTGAGCGCTCCCATCCCTCTTTGTGCAGGGGCACCCGTGGAGAGAGTGTATGGACATTCACCCATGGCCCTTCCTCATCTCTGACGGTATGTCCTCGTGGCCACGGATTACTTCACCAAATGGCCCTTGGCAAACACTTTGTCGGACCAGAGTGGCAGTGATGGTGGAGAGGCAGATTGAACAAGGCAATATAATTGGACCGTTGTTGTTCTCTCAACATGCTTCCATTAGGCAATGTAATTTGTCAGCATAGCGTGAACTTTCAGTTATGCTGACGACACACAACTGCACGTGTCAAGAGAGCCAAATGACCGAAATGCTCTCAATGTGCTCCAGTGCTCAAATGCTGTCCACTATAAATGACTGGATGAGAAATAATTTCTTAAAATTAAGTGGAGAAAAAAAATGATGCTCTATTAGTCAGTCCAAAAAACAAGAGCGACTTGCTCTGTACCAGGCTGGCCAATTTGGCCACACAAACTAAATCTGAAATTAGAAACCTGGGAGTAATTCTCGGTTCTGACCTCAGTCTTAAAGCTTGTATAAATAAGGTCACAAAAAATTCCTTTTTCCAACTTAGAAATATTGCCAAAGTAAGACCATTTGTAACACAGCAGGAGTTGGTGCATGCTGTTATAACCAGCCACCTGGATTACTGCAAAGTACTTTATACCGGCCTTCCAAAAATATATATTGACAAACATCAACTACGTATATATACACCATATAATAACTCCTGTACTGGCTGCATTACACTTGCTCCCCGTGTCCTCCAAATTGATTTTAAGGTTATTTTATTGATCTACAAAGCTCTAAATGGTTTAGCGCCTAACTATTTATATGACTGCATATCACTCCACACCCCAGCCCATTCTCTACCATCCTACTAAATGTGCCTAAAGTAAAAACTGTATAAACCTAAAAGACAATCTGCTTCCATGAGGTAAAATTATGGAAAACATTACCCAAGGATCTTCAAGAGGCAGATACAGTGGGCATATAAAAGCTTACAAAAAACTTACCTTTTTACCATTTAATGAGCCCCTCGCCAGCCCAGGAGTGCAATTTCCAATCACCATGGTAACAGGATGTACCGCTTGAAACCATTAAAACTCATGGTTCTATCTTTATAACCCATTTTAAGATGGCATTGCTGTAGCCACAACAGCTTCTTATTATGTGGGTGGCAAAACAAGTGTGGGCCAACCTCACAAAAATTTACATTTTGTAAACCCACAAACAAGAAATAAGGTAAAGTCAGTGGGTCTCATTCATGAAACGTTAGTAAGTCTATGTGCAGATTTGCACATAAACGTCCACGCTACTAAAAACCTACTCCGGATTCATGAACGCCGCGGGAAACTCAGATCTGATCGTAAACTCGTGTGTATGATCATGAATGCCAATCCATCGTAAAGTGAAAGCACGCTCCCGGTAATCAGCAATTAGCATAAGTCCCCGCCCATGAATAGACAATGATTGCCATATAAGGAGGTGTAGACGCATCCAGTCGACCTGTCAGTCATCATGGCGCAAACAAGGAAAGAAAGAAAAAAAAGAAAAAAGAAAAAATAAAAAAATTCCGAAGCGGAGATCGAAATCATCTTGGGTGAAATATATTTTATTGGGTAAAAAATTTTTTTTTTTCTTCTATCAGTTGTGGTGTTGTGACAGGGACAGGCAAAGCGAAGGCCTGGAAGGAGGTGACAGATGCTGTTAATGTTGCCTCTGTAGACAATAGAACCATATCCGAGGTTAAACGTAAATGGTTTGACATGAAACTGGAGGCAAAGAAACGCATAAGCGCACAAAAAAAACATGCATCAGCCACAGGAGGAGGAGGCTCACAGGCACAAATATCACCTGCTGACAAGCGCATCGCTGGCATTATTGGGGAGACCTCTCTGTCAGGAATTATACCTGACGGAGACACCGACATGCCTCCACTGGAGACAACATCAAACCCAGATGGTAAGGTGATAATTGTTGTATCATAATACATTCTGAAAACCATCACTGATAGCTTAGTGGTTAGTGTAGTTTAACCTAGGTCGTACAGTCCCACCAAACAGAACATTTGTGGGGGTTTCTCTTCGGATTGAATGAAGTGGAAACGGGAAACCAGTAATGTTATATTGTGCGATATGGTGCGTAATGGATATCAGTGTTGGAATGTAGAGCTATTTAACATTCATTTCAAGAAAAGATACGGATACCGTATAGCCCACTGCAGTTTTGTATGCATCGTCTTCAAATTATTTAAATCTTAATTGCCTAAAGCTCTGTTTTATACTGTACAGCTCCAAACAACTCTTCAAGGGTTCTGAATTTCTGTATGTTTACACTAGGACTCGGAACTGTACTGTCCTCTCAGGTCCACTTTTGCACGTGTTCTTGTGTTTGATTTGCACTTTGTTGTACGTCGCTCTGGATAAGAGCGTCTACTAAATGCCACGTAATGTAAAGTAATGTAATGTAAAAATAAGTCAGTCTGCAGCCAACGTAAATTAAACATTTTTCAAATAAGATTTATTTAATGTTTCTTTCAAATGAAAAAAGAGCCACACATAAAACGGAAAAAAACAAACGTTGTCTCATATTTCTAGCTGGCGAGTGCTCCTCCCATGATGTGGCTCCACCACCTGCTGCCGCCGCTGCTGCTCCTGCTGCACCCAGGTACCGAGGCCGAAGAGGTGATCCGGCTGTCCTTACGGATGAGGTCCTGAGGAATCAAGAAAATCTACTTACAGCAGTCAACCAAATCAACACGTCCCTCCAAGAAATTAACACCAGCTTGAAGGAAATCTGCAAAGCACTTTTGCGTCCTCAACAATAAAGTGTTATGTTGTCAGTATTGTGTGATGTCTGTGTTTATCCTGGGAAAACACTTATTTACTACAAGATAATCAAGCTACTCTCTTTTACTCTGATTAAATATAGCCCATTTGTATACATTTTAAAGAGCATGACCTGGAAATGAACTGAGGTAGCCTACTGAAACAGGATGTTGTATATAAATATAAAACAAAATACAAATGAAAGTAACTTTTTGCAAAGCTTGTCGGCTTAAAAAGTGCACAGCTTATTCAGTCTTAGCAACACTTACCTTAAAATTTCTCTACAAGTTGCTGGCGTGTCTGTATAGCAGCCGCATTTCGAGGCCCAAGAGCTGGTTCAGGAGGCAGTCGTTCGTCTGCATTGGGGACTTCAGGCAGGGGAAGGCCCTGTTTAATGGCCACATTGTGCAGGACACAGCAGGCTAATATTATTTTGCACACCTTCCCGGGTGCAAAAGAAGGGTACCACCTTTATTGTCCAGGCAGATCCATCTTGCCTTCAAGACCCCGTTTGTGCGCTCCACAACGGCCCGAGTAGCAGCGTGTGCCTCACAGATCAGTTGCACATTAACGGAATGAAAGTTTTCCCGGTTTATGTAAGCAAATGCATCACAGAATGTGTAATCTATTGAGTCAATTTTCATAGATAATTCACAATCATGAACCTAATCTGGATCTTAAACCTGCTAATTGCCAACTAATTTAACTAAATGTGTTATATTTTTAATTGTTTGTCATGTTCATATCACGTGTTTCAAAGGCATCTGCATATTGCTTACATAACAGAGCGCAATATGAATTAAAAAGTAAATTTCCAATAGTGACAAGCATTATTTATGTGCATTCTTAAATTTACACAAGCACTACGCGTGGTCAGCAGCAGGTGTAGATTTTGTTAGTAGTTACGAAAAGATCGGAGCTACTAAAATATTGATGAATGCCAAAAACCCGTAAATTTTCCTCTACTCGCATTTTACACACAAATTCGTTCAGCTCACGTTTCATGAATGAGACCCAGTGTCTTTTTCACAACAATGTCCAGCGGACCAAATGCATATTAGTGTATCATTCTAAAAATGTGCTAATTCTTAGAAACATCGATAAAATGTCCATTGTTTATTTAAATCATTGTCCGTCCATTTCTACAAAAGTACTTTTATCTATGTTTTGCTATAGGCTATGTTAAAACATAGATAATGCTATTATCTTTGTTTTGTGGAGGCTGTCTGGAACACAATGAACCAAAGTCTCTGAGCAGTATTGGTACTGTAGTCGCAGAGAAAATGCTTTACCCCCATCCGTGTGTAAGAAAATTCAATATAACTTCAGCTCATTAAAGAACCAACTATGGGCATATTACAGAAGCAACAACTAAAAAGTATTTTAGGTAATGACATTACATTTCCAATGGTGAATAGTTTATTAGGCTTGCATTAAAAAAAACACAGCATTTTTTTTGCTTGCCTAACAGAACTGCATTTTCAATATGCACGCTAAGACTGTTGCGTCAAAAAAGGTTGACGTTTTACAACAAAAAATAGGCTAACATTATATTTTGTTTCGCCAAACTTTTCTTTGGCGATGATGCAGTTAGTTTTTATGAAATTTTAGGTAGCAAGAGAAACTCTAGCAGTTATTTCCTCATAACTGACTCGTTCGTAGTATATTATCCGCTACTATTTCATTATCAATGTATCTCTCTCTCTGGTCATGCATAACCACCCCGGTCCGTGGCTCTTCTGCAGTTTAATGTTCCTCTAATTTGCCCTACAATTTATTCAACCAAACCCTGGCCTGCTCATTTTCATTCCCACAATATACCAAGAAACCAGTACTAATGAGTCTGTTGTTTTATTTGAAAGGAACAGGATAACCAAATGAAGAGTCCATGGAGGTCACATCTCCCGACATCATGTGCTGTTGTAGACATAAGCAACAGGAATAAAAGCAATGAGTCATTTTCAACCTCTATTCAGTGTCAGCAAATTCAGACTTTCTTCAGTATCCAGTATGAAGAGACAATATGCAGTATGCAATTAATTCAGGATGAAAATCTGAGCTTAAAGTGTAAAGCAGAGCTCACCCAGTGAATTCTCTGTTTTGGTGCAAGGGAGCATATTAATTTCCAGCGACTCACAATATATTGTGTACATGATTTATAGGATATATTTATAAATCCCATGAACACCTTGACTTAATATTAGACATTCTCCACCAGCTCAGCATGATTTTGTATAACTCACAGACTGCTGCTAACATGATTATGGATGGCTGATGCTTCATTTTTGGACAATGTGTGTGTCTGTGTGCCCATGTGTGTGTGTGTGTGTGGTTGATAGAGGTTGATAATTTTAGTAAATACATAGCCAATTCGATAATGATTAGGGATCCACATTTTAAATAATTAATTTGATCGATTATTTTGAAAGTTGAAGACAAGCTGAAATAAAAAAAAAACGTGTCTTAACCCATTACGGACTAAGGCGCCCTATAGAAAACCCATAGAAAGGCAGAGGAATCACAATGCATTTTAACGGTCATGTATCTTGAAAAACAGGCATATGATCAAATACAATGCTGGTGTCGCAACCATCTGTTAAGGAAGATGTAACGTGCAGGTTGAATCCATCTGTTAAGGGTGATGTAACGTGCAGGTCATATCCGCCCATAAGGGGTTAAAGCATATTGTCCAAAAAGATTATGAAATTGTAATACTTGTGTATTTTCGCCCCAAAGTTTTGATATCATTGAGTACCAGCGGGCATTTGGCAGATGCTCTTATCCAGAGTGACATACAGTTGATTAGACTAAGCAGGAGACAATCCTCCCCTGGAGCAATGCAGGGTTAAGGGCCTTTCTCAAGGGCCCAACAGCTGTGTGGATCTTATTGTGGCTACACTGGGATTAGAACCACCGACCTTGGGTGTCATTTACCTTAACCACTACACTACAGACCGCCCCTGTTGACATCCAATCAACATCCTTTCATGCAGTGATGTGTATTCTTCCCCCAAAGCTATAGGCTACAGCTTTGCTTCCTGCTCCTCAGTCAAATTGACTCCATGCCCTCGCGTATACGTTAGAGCCAGTCCTTCTTGGATCCATGTAGGCATGCCTTTTTATACATAGTCTGCCCATTTTAATGGACCAAAAGTAATTGGTATTTGTCAACATGAGGATCAGGGTTACAGGGATTTATAGGCTTACTGGAACAAACTGTCTGGAACATCATTTGGAACAGAGTGCAGGTTTGGGATCATTGCCTTGCTGTAGAATGAAGCACCGTCAAATGAGTTTGGAGGCATTTGATTGATCTAGAGAAGACAAGATGCTTCTGTACACTCCAGAATACATTATGCAGTTACGTTATCAATGGCAAGTGAGCCAGCATCTGTGGCAGCTATACATGTCCAAATCATAATAGCCCCACCACCATGTCTGACAGATGAAAGGGGGGTGCTTTGGTTCTTGGGCAGTTCCTTTTACCCTCCACATTTCGCTCTTGCAAGACAGTCTTGGTCTTATCTGTCCACAAAACCTTTTTCCAGAACTCTGCAGGCTCTGTCAAGCAAACTGTAACCTAACCATCCTGTTTTTTTTTTTTAGCTAACTACTGGTTTGCATCTTAGTGTAGCCTCTGTATATTTCTGTGCACAAGTTTTCTGTGCATAGTAGTCACTGCCACATCCACGCCTGCCTCCTGAAGAGTGTTTCTAATCTGTAGGACAGGTGTTGGTGTTTAATTCATTATGCTGATAATTCTTTGGTCATCAACCATAGATCCTTTACCTACCAGCCCTACCTACCTACCTTCCAATTACTCAGCTCACCAGTGCTCTTTTTCTTTGTAATGATGCTCAAGCAGTTTATTTTGGTAAGCATGTAGTTTGTCCTATGTCTCTGACTGCTCCACTGAAGGGGATATAATAAATAACTGGACAGAAGTGGAAATTCTATAATTTTTCAATATAGGCTAAGACTGGATAGCCTTAACATTAACATTAATTTCCCCATTACTTACAGTATAATTTTTAACATCAGTTACAGACTGTTGCCAGATTCTTATCTATGGTTAGAATACGGGATTTTGAATCAATGATGGGAGAATGAAACAGGCACGTGGCAACCTTGACTATGGATCGCTATTAACATTAGTATAGCCCATTTAACATTAGTATCGGGAGAAAGGTAACCCTACACAACTCTGACCTCTAAAGAGGTGGGAGCAGCATAAAGAGTATGAAATAAGGTGACACCACAACTTATATGATTTCATTACCTGGAAGCATTTTAGCTCTGTGCATACAGTGTCAACTGGTCGAACGCAGTAGCTAAACCTTTGTTACATAGGTAACAGCCACCATTACTTAGGACAATAAAGCTGTTTTTTTAATATTTTTGGAAGCGGAAACTTGCATTCCAAAGAGGAAGCTTGATGGAATTAGCAACAATAACTAAAGAGAAAGAGGAGTGCAACATTAGGTGACCCATAATAAAATTATCTTTTTCATTATTAAGCTCGATTGACGTGAATGTGGAATGAAGAATAGTCAAATATCCGTACTAATGATTCAGTAAAAATAACTGACCCTCTCATACATGTGAAAGGAAATCTCTTGAGAACATGAAACATTAATTAAATTAACAATACTTAACTTTGGCAATGTACAAAAGGTCACAGTTACAGTTAATCACGAAGACATTCCAGACATGGAGGTGAAATTATGCAGTACAGAATGTCCACAACACAATGTCATGTATTTTTCTCCAATCTCAGCTGATGCGATATGAATGACTTGAGTGTGAGGGTATTGGAGAAGGTCAGATCTTTGCTTGAAGGACCCTTTTTCTGTCCCTTTATTTTTAATGAGCAACTTCTTTTTTGCCCTTTCTTCATTCAACCCATAGCCAAGTAAAATTTTTTGCCACATATATTTTAATATACCCAGGATTATTTAAATCATATTCACATCGTGAGACTGCAAAGGTCAAAGGGAAGGTCACACTCAAGTTGGAATAAGTGCACTTGAAGATAATGAATTAAGGATTCATTAAAAAGAAGTGCCTGACAGCCATCACAATGCTTCACTGCTAGAGTGGAGTTACTTATTATCCGGCTATACTGTTGTGTTCAAAGGGGGAAAGGACACATTCTACACTCAAGGGGAAATGGATTTCGATACTAGATGAAAATAAACCAAATGAATCAGTTCTAACTAAAATGCAATGCATCATTAATTATATGGTTACATAGTTTGTGTAAATTAATGTTACACATTGTCCAATTCTGGAAATACCTTATTAACGCCAGGAGGTTGTAAATATTGGAACTAATATAAGGAGTCTAAAACACACGCACACGCACACTCACACATGCAAATACACACACAAAGACAGATTGGTGAAGCATTCAGGTAGCAATGTTGGAAAAAACCTGTTTTCTCATAATGAAAATACTGAACCATTAAAATCTCTTTAATTAGCGGGAAAAGAGGTGTCATATCTCTCTGACTGTGAACTTCAGGTTAGTGCTGCAGTTTCCCTCATCAAAATAATTCACTTTAACAGCCTCCATAAATCACCACTGCAGGAACAATTTATGTAGACCAAATTACTCTGAATATTTGGAAAATGGTTTTGACTTTGTGTCTCTGCTGATTTATGATATATATGAAATAAATGGTGCATTAACCATAACTGTCTTTTTGATTGTGCGCATATGCATATCTCAGAATTGTTTGAGCTTTGAAGCAAGCTTGCCTGTGCACTCTGCTTGTTTACAGTACGATACATTACATGAGTCTTATGTACAGTCTTGTGTACAGTACACTTCTGTGTGTGTGTATGTGTGTGCATGCGTCTCTGTGTGTGATTGTTTATGAGTGCTTGTGTGGCTGTTTGAGAGTGTGTATGCGAGTGGGATAGGGGTAAAATCCGCAATCAGCGGGAAGAGCATGTTTTTCTGCCCCCTCAGTGGAGCTGTCATCTGGCTGTGCTTCTCATTAATGGAAAACATCACTGTGCCTAAACGATGTTCTCAAAGACTTCACTGCATGACAGTTCCCACTGACCAGATCTGTTAGAAGTGGACAAATTGGCAGTTTCCTTATGTTGCTGTCACTTTCTGTCAAATTAAGGACTTTGTCAAAGTGCTATTCACAGAGGGATGGTAAACTGTACACAAAATGGCTGAACAGCTGCCAAGAATAGAGCTACAGTATGTGTGAAAGCAACAAACCACATCCCACATTTAAACAACACCCAGCAGCCAAAGTCTTGGTAGAATATGAAATTAACATTAAAATAATAGCTACTGTATAATGCACTATTTTTATGTTTCAAACAATCATTAAAAAAACTTGCCTGAAGATGTATAGGGCTGAAATTACTCACCTCTTGTCTCTAGCCCTCTGCCACATGGTTCTCCTGCCCCTGTTGACCCCTGACGAACAGACTCAGGCACGAGAGTACACTCATGCCATTTCTGTGTCTTCCACCTGAGAGAGTTTCAGACATAAGCCCACATGAATACCACTGCATTTTATATGGGAATATTTCCCTGATCAATGGAATATCTGCTGGATACATTTCCTAGGCATGGTTAACACAACCATTCCATTTTTGGGAGACAATAGAGCTTTCAGACCTAGTGACATTATTATTTTTATTTAATAACACCACTGTCATTCTGTAAATGATATGGAACTACTCAGTCATTTGAATCTGAGCACAATCCAGATGACCAACCGTTAAATTTCTGAGAATTAAAGGTATGTCTCTGAAGCACTGTTGCCTTGTTGTGAACAGTTAAGAGTAAATTGCCAGCTATAGTGAATGTTTTACGTTTGCAAGATATAACACAGAAGGTCCATGCAAACCAAACATTGTTTTCTTCCCCTGTAAATCTCATGTCCTGATACAAGTTATGAGAATAACAATAGTTAATATTTTACTTGACTATAACAAAATGCACAATATAGAGCCTTGAGCTCACACAATCTATCGTTTATTCACTGTGGTGCCTGGAAGGGAAATTGAGGTGCTGTCCACCAGGTGGCAGCACTGGCTCTGCATACAGGTATGGCCACAGCTGTGATTAATTGCAATCACTGTTGCTGTGGCCCATTACCTCATTATTGGGCTATATAAGTTGTCAGTGCCACTGGAAGAGTACTTTTTGAGGGTGTGTCTTATAATTGCTCTTCCATTTTCCTTTGCAATATTTTGGGTTGCTAGATTGGCTTTTTGTTTAAGGATGCTTTTGTTGTGTTTAGGTAATAAAAGGCAATACGCCAACTCTTATCCTTGTTTTCATCTGGGGTCTGTACTACAAATGGAGCTTAACATACCCAGGGTACTATGAATGTGGTTACCGACTGAGCTTTAACCACCAAGTGAGTTCCCGCAAAAGTGGTGGTGTATGCAAAATAAGCCTAAAGCAGTGCAGCAAGGGCCATACACTCAAGTGGCGTATTTCTCAGCTGAGCAAAAAACTGATATGAACTAATTTAATGGACGAATACGAAGAACATAAAACATGGGTAAATTGCAAAAACAAATCCTGATTCCATCAGCAAAGCCAGGGATAAGGGCTGGCAAAAATAGACTAGTGTAAATGTGTTAGTTAAAACCTTATTTAGGCTATCATTCCACTCTTAAAGAATAATTCTATAATCTCACAAATTGTCTTAAACATTATTGACAATATTGGCTATTTTAAATACTGTATGTCTGCAGCAAAAATGTTTATTAAACTCACACTAAAGTGGATCGTTAAACTGCAGAATTGTAGCCTATTGTATAGTTAAGGGAAGATATTGATGCAGTGGGAAAAAACCCCCGATTTCTACAGGAACATGAGAGATGCCCATTTCCAAGGAGTTGATTGATCAAAGGTTTGTGCGTTTATATGTTCCAAGCCAATAGCCATGCAGCATACGTTGCCCCGGTGATATACCCCAATGTAAAGTTACTCAGCTTCGTTGTACGGAAAACCAAGGTTGGTGCTTAGGTTACTTCGCTAACCGTGTAAACTCGCTTCGTACCACCCCCCCCCCGTTTTGTCCACTTCGTGACCAGTGGCCACCCCCAGCCCCATGTCACTACAGACATATAGGCATATAAACAGAAGTTACATGTGTATGATTATCACAAACAAAACGTGCAGGTGACAACATTGCTAGAGATGACATTGCTTTGGTACCAAAATACTGTACCAATTATCATCCTAAAGGAGCAATGTTGGGAGCATTATAGATAATTTAGATAATTTTACTCAGATTATAAATGTTTTTGTCATACTATCTTCTAATATTCAAAATTTTTTAAAAAAATGAGGAAATGGGAGACAAGTACTGTCACAATCACAATCGCGCTGCTGTCTCTTTGGACTGGAGAGCTTTGACTTTGTGCATGTGTGTGTTTTGCTCCACCATTCTTCCTTGAAAAGAGGTGGCATATTTAATTTGCTATTTTCATTCTGTACCTTCAATAACTTGGACTATGTGTATGCTTGTTCTGCCTATTCCCCTTTGCTCTGTTTGCCAATTGTAGATTATTGCAAATATTAGTATTCATTATCTATTCATATGTAAATATTTGTGTTTCTGTATACAGTGATTTTGTGTTTCATTTGGCGCTTGTGCCTCGGGAGATCTGCAGGGGTGGCTAATTTGTTTTTTCCACAATAACTACCAGGTGGCAAATGTGAGCAGGGGGCAGCAGAGTGTCCTATTTCTAATATAGGCCTAGGTTTCAAGTCCACAAAACTATCTAAAGATACAGTAAAGTAGAAATATTCATAACTTTGTTCTGTGTAATAACTGTCATTTCACAAATATTGATGTTCAGGATCATCATAGCATTATATTGTAGGCTACAATTGTTAAAGTTTGAATTGTGGTTGGGAAATCTGATACTAGATCTGCACTGCAAGGGCAACTTCACTTTGAATCTGTATATCAAGGTGCACCCAAAGTAATTCTTAAAATTACATTTAATATCCCTCCAGCCAAATGCTAGAATGCTAGATCGTGCACTCAACGAGCAAATCATTACAATAAACACAACAAAACTTTTTTGTTTATATGCTGAGTGTGAGTTAAACCAGGGATTGCATCATTGAATACAGACATCAATTTTTCATATTCAACTTGCCTGCTTCTTATTTTTGTGTGTGCTGCTAATAATCTTTGAGAAAATACTTGCTGTCAAAATATTTTGGAATTAAGCACATATTTACACATATACGGTCTCTTTGTTTGACTATATACAAGAATAATTCAAAAGATTTACTGTTTTGCATGGGTTACCAGTGATTACTGGGGCCTGTTCCACAAAGCAGGATTACTGGGTTAGCCAGATAGTGGCACAGAGTGAAACCCAGACCATACTCAAATCTGGAAAAAGAGCTATTCTGGGTTTTACTCAAAGCAGTTATCCAGCGAACTCAGTAATCCTGCTTTGTGGAATAGGGCGCAGATCAGATTTGTTTACCTGTAGGTTGGGCAAACAGGGAGAGAGTCACACTCTCTCTCTTCATAAAGGGTATCAGGACACTCTTGTCCTCCGTTGGCTGACCTCTGGATAATGATTCTGTAACGTGATTGGGTGGCTGCAGTTGCGTTAACTGGGAAACAGGAAACAAAAGTATGGAGGGTAATGAAAGCGTTGCCTTCAAATGCCACGGTGACAAGGGTCATGGGTGTGACCCTGAAAATGCAAACTGTATGCAAAACATGTCCTCTTTGCTAAATGACACTGTTGTTGAAGCCTCGATCATTTCTGCTTTTTATAGTGCATTGAAATCAATCTGAATAAATGTGTTCACTTTGGCACTATGGCCCATTGCACACAGCTAATTAGCAAGGAATGCTATTATTGCAATTTAGAGATCACACCACATCAGTCTGTTAGTTTGCAACAGTATCACTCCAGGAAAGCACACTGCATTTATTTTTCATCTGGTAATATGATTCATTTAAATGGCCAGTTCACAGTTAAACTAAAATGAACAATTAATGTGAATGTGAAAAAATTAATGAAATTATTCAGCACTCTTCATCTAGCACCTAGTGGCTAAGGTGCTTGATTGGGACCTGGAAGGTTGGTGGTTCAAGCCCTGTTGTAGCCAGATCTGCCCAGCTGTTGGGGGGGGCAGTCTACAGTCTAATCAACTGTAAACTGCTTAAAAGTGTAGCTAAATAACACAGTTATAATAATTAGTAATCTGTGCTTCATCAGATTACTACATTTCTGATAGTCTGCTTATGTCACACAAGGTGTCACACAAAGTGACCTCGCTTTCTTTGTGCAGCTTTCTACTTTCAAAACTTTCCTTTGCTTTGTACAATGGTTTCAATTCAGACTGAAATTGAAGGATAAACGGTTGGCAGTGCCACATTCTCATCAGCAGATTTCTTGAAAAATATGGAATACTGGAAGTCAATATGCCTTTGAAAATTAACACATAAAAACTAGGTGAAAAAAACCTAAACACAGTGTGTCCAACAAATGCAAGGACTAATTTCATCATAACCCAAAGGCGTATTGGTGAATAAACGCATTGGCAGAGAACTGTACCTGTGAAGCAGCTGGAAAGGCAAGATGTCCATTCACTGAAGGGAGTCACTATGCAGTCTGTCCTGCAGGGTAACAGACAGGGCCGGATGGTGTCAGGCCGAGAAGAGTCCGGACACCTACAATGCAACACCAGTAGAGTTTATTCACTGCATTCACGTTAACCAAGATGGCAACACCAGTACTTACAGACTGCATTCACTTTGCCCTACAGGCAAGGGCACTAGAAGATATTTAGAGCACAGGGTGCTGTCGATGAAAATGTTAAATCGTGACGTGACTATGCAAATTTGCTTTAATTGTATACGTTGAACTAGCAGGGAAGCTAGCTTGCTAGCTTGACAGTTTCTGTCTATTACCTTCTAACGTCATACACACAATCACATAACTATACAGAATGCACATATGTCTACACCTTGCACTGAACACTACAAAAATATTAACAAAACATTTTTTCTTTACATATGAATTCACAACACCAAACTTTTTAGGCATTTCCACTGGCTCATTGATTCACAAATCTGTCATCTAATGTTACCAGTGTAAGTGAATAGCTATAAGTCTACATGCCCACAGTCTTACTAGCACTTATGAAGTAAAATAGTATTGTGAAATAAAATAAATTGTGAGACGACAAATTTAGCCTTTGTACATTTCACAATGATACTTTTATATGCCACATCATTTTATCATATCTGTGGTCTCTCAAGTGATTACCACAAACACAAATATTCACACTATCTGCGTTACTATCATTGTTGCCAGCCACGTGATAAATAGTTTAGCTATATGTTTTAGGCAAGGCTATCTCTACATCTCAAAAACACGGTCAATGAAATCGATTTTGTACGGTGTGAGTAGCCTAATAATCGGACACCTTAAATAGTTAGAAGGACCCAAACGTGGCCTTGCGCTCTGCCGTGTTGCTAATTGTAATCCATCCATCCATTATCTGAACCCGCTTATCCCGAACAGGGTCGCTGGGGGGCAGGAGCCTATCCCAGCATACATTGGGCGAAAGGCAGGAATACACCCTGGACAGGGTCGCCAGTCCATCGCAGGGCACACACACCATTCACTCACACACTCATGCCTATGGGCAATTTAGACTCTCCAATCAGCCTAACCTGCATGTCTTTGGACTGTGGGAGGAAACCGGAGTCCCCGGAGGAAACCCACGCAGACACGGGGAGAACATGCAACTCCACACAGAGAGGCCCCGGCCGACGGGGATTTGAACCCAGGACCTCCTTGCTGTGAGGCGGCAGTGCTACCCACTGCACCATCCATGCCGCCCTTGCTAACTTTAATGATGGGTTTAATTTTAAGTGGGGCGACATTGGCTCAAGAGGTATGAGCAGTTGGAGGGTTGCCTGTTCAATCTCGCCCTGGTTGTGTGGAAGTGTCCCTGAGCAATACACCTAATTGCTCCTGATGAGCGGGTCGGAGCCCAATTGTGTGTGAGTCTGTGTGTGAATGGGTGAATGAGAAGCACCAATTCAAGGATAAAGGTGTTATATAAATGGAGACATTTGATATTTAATCTGTCCAGAATATCACAGTGCACCTGTAAGGTAGCCAGAAGTTCTCATCTTTCTTGAGTCCTTTAAGTTCCCCAGCCAGGTATTTAGCAATGCATAAAAAAAGATCTGTCTGATGGAGAGAGGGACCAACCAGTAGGGAGTGCAACAGCACCCTCAGCGCCCCTACTTCCAGTGCCTTGGCCTCTGGGGCAACACCAATAGAGCTTACTGACTGCATTCACAATAACCTAATGGGCAACACCAGTAGAGCTTACTGACTGTATTCATTATAACCTTATAGGCAACACCAATAGAGCATTTACTTCGATCTACAGGGCAACACCAGGAGAACTTATTGGAACTTACTGTCCATGCAAGTGGCAGTTACTGTGGAGAGGTTAGGATTATATGGATTACTCTCTAGTGTGTGTGAGTGTGTGTGTCAGGCATCTACAACTGGGATCGTTTGTTCTTATCTCTGGTTATTGCTGAATGTGAGAAACATACGTAAATCAGGAGGCTGCTTCTCCAATTTGGAAAGGCTGATGAAGACCATTTAGCATAATTTTTTTGCTCTCTCTTCAAATATTGTGGTTGCAGCAGCAAAATAACATTTAATATTCTGCATTATACTATGAATGGATAATAAAAGAACACATCAGAACAAATGGAGTTTTACATTTGATAAAATGGATAACACAAACACCAAACATAAGACAGCTCCATCAATCAGCACTTCACACAATTCTGCACTTCACACATATCTTAACATTAAGCAGAATTTCTTGTGTTCACATAGAAAGCATTTTTGAAAATGTCAGTCAATAATAGCACAGAATTCATTTAAACCTCCCCTGTGCAAACCCAAATTGCTTATCTGAAATGTTGATCAGAGCTTGCATGAACACAATGCAGCTAAACTGAAGGAGCAAATAATGAAAGTAAATGTATAAGAGGCAAAGGAAGGACAAGAATCAGAGCGAGTGACAGCATTAGCCACCGTGCCACTGTAATTGTTTCTGTCTGAGTGGGGGGGGGGGGGGTCTGACTGCATGTTCTGCAGTCAGAAAGGTTTGTTGAATCCAACATGGCGCAATCAGACAATAAAAGTATGAGAAATATATGATAAGAGTACACAAAATGTACTTGCATTCGGCCCAATGAGAGCTGAAAGGACCTCCTCATTTCTCACCCCACCTGAGGAGTTACTTTCCTCTCGTGGAAGGGGTAAGACTGTGTCCCGTATTCATGTGTAAATCATCTGTACTTGATGACACAATTATACTTCACAATTATACTTCTATTGTTACTGTATTGGAGAAAATGTTAATATCATATGCAATTATAAAAATAGTTATGAACAGATATTTGTCATAAAAGAAAAAATAAAATTTCACCAGCAAAAATTTGTTTAAATTAAAAATGAAATTATTGGATTGCTGAACATTATTATAATATAATTTCATTTTACCTTTATTACAGCTGTTTGGAAATAGCTGACTATATGATCTAATCGATAGATGACGTGTATAGCTTCAATAGGGCTGTTTTAAAAATTGAAAGTCTATTTTGACAGCTGTGTTAAGTGGTTTGAGAGCATGGCCCTTGTACATTGGGCCAAATCGATAAAAATCTAACTTCATTTGTGACTGTATTAACACAAAATCATTCATTAAAGTTGGAGCTGGCAGACAGATTGAGTGCAGTTGTGTCCAGGGATCAACTTTAACAAAATCGCCATAATATTGTGTCACTTCATGATACATATCAGATAATCAGTCCCAAGTGAATTATAGATAATGCCTTCCCACGTGGCACTTGGAGAACAAGAAACGCAGTTTGATAAATGCTTTAATATAATGGACTCTACAGTCACCATTTCATCTGTCACCACAGCAGCTCTATTGGAAAACCATTATGAAAGCTCTCGCTTTCTCCTTCCACATAGTGCCCTATGCGCTCTCTATTGTACAGCGCTTAAAGAATGACAGAAATAATAGTGGAAGCAGCATGTAGAAAGAGGAATTAATAATGCTTTATTGGCTTTGTGGCAGAGCTTGGTCTGGGAGAAGGAATCTGGGCATTCTGGGGCCATGCCACCTGGACTGCATTAGCTAATCTGCCGAAAGTTTTACAATTGTGCTTCCTTTCTCGGTAAGCCTCACCAACAGCAAAGAGAGATTGTACCAGATAAAGAGACGCCAGTCTGAAAAGCTTTCTTTTTGGTTTATTTGTATTATTTTATTACATGTCTTATTATTTTATTTTATTAAATATAAAAAACAGGTAGGGCTAACTTTTTATTTTGCATCCCATTAATTACATATTACTCACTGGGTAAGTACACAGCTACTATTATGGTAGGTACTTTGATTTCATATGAAACAAAGTCAGTACCATACTGTATGCAAGTACTATGTAAGTTTGACAGCCCTTTACCTTTACTCTCGTATGTAGTGGCTGTTGCTTACAATCATGCGCAATAAGCGTTATTAATTTGAGTTTTTGGGCATAAACTGTATATGTGTTTTGTATACCAAGATATGTTTAATTTCTTTTGTTCACTGGACCAAAGCATGGTCTCAGTGAAATAAATAGAGAGGAAACAGACTACGCAATGCAAACAAACAGATTTACAGTAAACCTATCTTTTCAGATAAGGGTTCATAACCTGTTCCTGGTCTGAATTCTCCAGAGCTCTCTTACAAACAAGTATAATTCAAACCAGTTTTTAATCTCAGTGTTGAAAGCTTGAACTTAAGAAAACTAAAATAAATTAACATGTGACAGAGTCTCAGATCCAAAAAACGGGACTGGGAAAATCCCACTTTCTCAGGGTATCATGGGTAAGATGAAAAGCATCCTTAAGATACAAAGTAGAAAGAATACTTAGAAAGTGAACTCAAAACGAGAGACTAAATATTGAAAATACAGCTTCTCAAAGCCTCTCTGTGCCTTTGCCCTTGGTTGGTTTTCCCTTCTCCACCATCATTCACAGGCTGATTGATCTCTAATCGTCCTTATCAGAGGTGGGCAGTCCAGGGGTCAGAAAGTAAAAGTCCTGCCATATGTTTCTTCCACCCATGAACTCTGCTGCTTCACTGATTATTTTTACCTCCTGGCTGTATACTTCTGGGGATGAATTTTAGTTGGTGAAGCTGTCTGAATGCCTACCACTGCTCCTCATCTGCTTTCCTCTACCTTTTCCTCTTCCAGTCCTGCTTTACCTCCGACTGCCCTCCCCCTGCCTGCAAATGGACAAACACCAATTTTTTCTTCTAAGCAAAGAATCTACTATTTGAAACATACACCTCTCTTTTCTCCCATTTCAATCAAACATTTGGGCACATGGTACAGCAGTGGTTCCCAATTGCAGGCTTTCAGTGGGTTTTTATACGGTGAACTTATCCAGCTACCTCAGTAATCTTGTTTTTTGATATCCATTCAGTGAGCACTTTATTTTTTATACCTATTTTTTAGATGTATTGCTCTTCTGCTGCTGTAGCCTATCCACTTAGAGGTTTGATGCGTTGTGTGTTCAGAGAGCTATTCTGCATACTACTGTTGTAATGTAGTTATTTGCCTTCCTGTCAGCTTTGACCAGTCTGGTCCTTCTTCTCCGACCTCTCTTATTAACAATACGTTTTTGCTGGCAGTGCACTTTACTGAAGAACTGGGGTTCTCCACTCCCCTCTAGTATGCCCTTCACTGTTTAATGATTCCTCTGGATCCATATATATTGTACATAATAGTCCACAGTATCCGCCTGAAGCATTCACCATGATAACCTCCTGTAGATTCTCCAGCAGCAATCAGCACAGAACACAGCACAACAGTTCCTCCAGCATAACTCAGAACAGCAAATCAAGCAGACCCTCCTGCTGCAGTAATCACCACAGTATAACCCAACAGATCCTCCTACTGCAGTAATCACCACAGTATAACCCAACAGATCCTCCTGCTGCAGTAATCACCACAATATAACCCAACAGATCCTCCTGCTGCAGTAATCACCACAGTATAACCCAACAGATCCTCCTACTGCAGTAATCACCACAATATAACCCAACAGATCCTCCTGCTGCAGTAATCACCACAGTATAACCCAACAGATCCTCCTGCTGCAGTAATCACCACAGTATAACCCAACAGATCCTCCTGCTGCAGTAATCACCACAGTATAACCCAACAGATCCTCCTACTGCAGTAATCACCACAGTATAACCCAACAGATCCTCCTGCTGCAGTAATCACCACAGTATAACCCAACAGATCCTCCTGCTGCAGTAATCACCACAGTATAACCCAACAGATCCTCCTACTGCAGTAATCACCACAGTATAACCCAACAGATCCTCCTGCTGCAGTAATCACCACAGTATAACCCAACAGATCCTCCTGCTGCAGTAATCACCACAGTATAACCCAACAGATCCTCCTACTGCAGTAATCACCACAGTATAACCCAACAGATCCTCCTGCTGCAGTAATCACCACAGTATAACCCAACAGATCCTCCTGCTGCAGTAATCACCACAGTATAACCCAACAGATCCTCCTGCTGCAGTAATCACCACAATATAACCCAGCAGATCCTTCTGCTGCAGTAATCACCACAATATAACCCAGTAGATAACTCTTATATTAAACTTGCCTAGCCACCATTTCAGACAATGGAATAAGCGTGATAATTGCTGATGTGATAACTTTGTTCAGCATGTGCTACCTTAATCAGTCAACTACTTGCCAACTGTCTTCAGTAATAGTCAAACATGCCATAAAGGAATTTCGCACCTTAGCTTGGCCATATGAATGTTCCGTCATTTTCTGAACAGAACATAATAGTGGTTTTCCGTTTGCTCACAACGCATTCAGTGTACTTTCTAGCCCATGCTTTTGTTTGCTTGGTCAGAGACTTGACCAAACACCATGGTTATTTAAGCAATTTGTTTAACGTCAGGGACGTTTTATTGCAAAACCTGCCTGGCTCCATAGGTTATGTAAACTGTGATGTAAAGGAATTTGGTAGTATAGTTCTGCAAATTGAAAATGATTGCTCCCTTTTTAAGAAGTGTGCTTCACAATTGTCAACTCCCATTTGAGTTATATGCTGTAGGTAGAGGGCCCTGACATTGAAAATGATAATGGATAATCCATCACAGGATGTACAGGGGTCTGATAGGTGGGATAATGCTGTAATTATATTCTTCCCCTGACATGTAGCCTGTACTGTTTATATGGAGGTCAGTATTACATTTGGAACCATGAAACTCCCAGTTCCCATAGACCATACAGACACAAAACCAATTTAATCACATTATAAAATACTCCTTAATTAGGGCCAAATATTTTAACTACATTGAACAAACGCATATAATGATACACTGTCGGTAGGCCTACAGTATGCATAAACATGAAAAAATCTTGTTTCATTTGCAGAAGATATTAGAGGTTCAGTCAAAAAGAATTTTGAAAGCACTGCATAGTGTTTTGTGTTACCTTTCCCAAAATGAAACTGGCTCTGCTATTAGCAGACAGGGTTGGAACGGATAGGGCAGGGAATGCAATCCCTCCCCCTAAAAAGGTCCAAAGGTGGGAAAGAAAGCAGCTCCCACCGAAGAGACACAAGCTGCGTCAAAAATCAAACACTGCACACTACACACTCAGTGACCACTATTAGGTAGACCTGTATACCAGCTTGTTAATATTGCAAATATTGAATCAGCCAATCATGTGGCAGCAACTAAATTCATAAAAGCATGCAGACATGGTCAAGAGGTTCAGCTGTTTTTCAGACCAAATATCAGAATGGGGAAGAAATGTGATCTAAGTGACTTCGACAGTGGAATGATTGTTAGTGCCAGTCAGGGTGGTTGAATGTCTCAGAAACTGGTGATCTCCTGGAATTTTCACACACAACAATTTTCACGTCTCTTTTGAGAGTTTGCAGAGAATGGAGCAGAAAAAAACCCCATCATCTAATATGACTCGTAAAATATCTGCTTTAGTAGTCCCTTTCCACACAAGCAATTTAGCTAGCTTATTAGCTGACGCTACTTGTGATTGTATTTAGCTAAAAGTTGTTAGTAGTGATACGAGCCACTACTAGCTAACTCTAATGGACTTCAGACTGCTCTAGCTAGCTAGCCTGCCTGGAAAGACACACAATTCTGTTACGTAAGCATGCATACTCATAAACACAAATCAATTCACTGTCACTTTTATTTTTTATTGGAAAGTCCGGGAGTCTAGGAATGAGCTCCCTACCCAGGAGAGGAAATAAGCTGGTAGAATCACCCGAAAATATAAGCAATAGTACTGTGCAGTGGGACCCAGCTGTCGTGGCCTCCTAGCAGATGTACGACACTGAATTTAGTTGGCTAATAATGGCAGCTACCTACTGTAATGTTACTTAACATTAGTCAGCCATTTGCGTAATGGTTAGCCACTAAGGCTAATCTCTTGAAAGCCCAGCTTACCACTGTAGTAGCCAATCCATACATGTCTCCTCTTGCCCTCATAGAGAGTATGAGTTCAGTGTATTGGACAAATGCTTTTCAGAAACAGCAAAGACAAAAAAATCGCCATGCTCAGAAGGGGCCCGAGGAGGTTTTAGAATTACAAAAACATGTAGCCAAGCCAGGTATTGGGCAGAAGTGAACACAGACACAGATTGCCTGTGTATCATAGTAGTGACAGAGCATGTTTGTTTTCTAATATTTTCAAGGTGAAAATCCTGCATTGTATGCCTTTAAGCCTCAACATAAGTACTGTTTTGTTTTTTGCAGTGTAAGAAATGTAAACCTGCAGGCAGGGAAGGAGGAACAGAGTTCCCTCTATACCACTGCACAACTGAAGGACACCGCCCAACCGTGTGGTCCACCATTCCACACAGAAATGACACCACTTCCACAGGGAACCAATTAGATTCTTAACCCAGTGTTCAGCCTCCAACTGGACTGAGTATAACAATCTCAAATCAAGACTTAAGAAGATATTACATATTATCATACAAATCAATCTGTGCCTTTTATAAACTTAATAAACATAAGAAAATGTAAAAAAATTCTCCATAAGTACACTACTGACTGAAACGTACTTAAATGAAAGTCATTGGTCCCAAGTTACTTCCCACTAAAGTAGGTATCTCAGAAGTAATACCCAACACCACAAACATAAGAGTCACTGTTGATGATAATGGATCTTAAACTCTTCTAGTGACTTCTGACATTGAGTATTTTAGAGAAAGCATCATCCAATATTCTACATAGAATTTCACTGACAACATATATTAGTATGTTACTACAGACAGATGCTATCTATAGAAGTGCAAGCAGGTTTATTTACGAAAAAAGCTGCAATAAAGATTTTTTATTCCCACCAGGGTAGCATATGCAATTGTTGTACCAGCATTTCTGTTTCTTTGTCCTGTAAAACAATAGTTTTTGCTAATTCTAGAGATATTACAGTGTCAGTGTTGTAACATTTGCACCCACATTTTTGCAAAAAACTATTTAAGAAGAATATTTTCTTAATGTGAACAATGCTAGTGCAATTTTTTATATCCCTGAAAGTACTAATTATTAAACCGAGAACAAACTGTTGATCAGTAACTTACGTGGCATTCAAATTATTGATTTTCCTATTAATTTCCAACTTCACAGAGCTTCCGACAGAGACTGCAATAAATTGGCAGCACCAGAATTTGGGTTGAGAATAAATTATCATTTGCTGTGGAGATTCATTGCTCCTGTTATTCAATTGATTTAAAGAAGTGCTTCCAAATATAGTAGGCTTTTATGGCATTTATCACTCGTGCTCGCATACACCACCCGGTGGTGAAGATGGCCCTGCGCATATAAAATCCTGGAAAAAATATCTGAGGTCTCAAGAGTCTGAGTATTAAAGATGACAGTTACGCTCTGTACAACATTTTATTCCTCTGAAATCTGTACCTAATAAAGTTGAAGCATTTAAATTTTCAAATCCCCTTCCACCACAATGCTGGAGGAAGAATAATTTTCTCTCTCTCTTTCTTTCTTTCTTTCTTTCTTTCTTTCTCTGAAAGCATATTATTTCCATGACAGATAAAACATTCTTACTCTGTAGAGGTACACACAGAATGTGTTTACAGTGTCCAAGAGACAGCAGAATGCAGCTCACCTAACTTAAAAAATGCACTTCAAAACATATACAGATAGCACATACATATAAGTGAAGGGGTATTCAGACTTTATTCTTGAATTTTAAATGGATAAAATTGCCATTTATGCCCATCAATCCACACTAAATGATTCATAATGACAGTGAAAACATGTTTCCAGGAACCTCCAGGCCTCGGGCAAGAAGGGCCTTGGTCAGGGCGGTGACCAAGAACCCAACGGTCACTAACAGTGCTTCGGAAGTCTTCAGCAAAGATGGGAGAACCTGCCGGAAGGATGACCATCTCAGCAGCTCTCCATCAATCAGGCCTTTATAATAGAGTGGCTAGATGGAAGCCACTCTTCAGTAAAAGGCATATGACTCTTTGGGCAGTATTCCAAGCACTGTGTCTGGCAAACACCAGGCACTGCTCAGCACCAGGTTCCCTACAGTGAAGCATTTTATTTAACTATATTTATATTTATATTTTCTCAACTGGTTAAATTAATAATAATAATAATAATTATTATTATTATTATTATTATTATTATTATTATTATTATTATTATTATTAGAAGTAGTAGGAGTCAATGCAGTCAAGGAAGTAAGGAAAATACATCAAAAATAGAACTATGCTATATATAAATGGAAAAACAGCACTTTGAAAATACAGCATTATGGTCAGTGATCAATAAAAATGTATATGCAGCATAAACTACAGATTTAGTGTCATGGGTTTTACATTTATTTTCATGAAATGGTAGGTGTGAGGATAATCCTCTTCTGAAAGTGGTTGAGAGATCAAGTGAAATGAAGATTATTGAACAGATTATTCCAGGGATGGACTGCAATGGAGCAGAAAGCCTGATCCCACATGGTGCGCAGGTGTATGGTCGGTACAGCAGAGAGTACATTTTAAAACTATTACAGCGTAGCAATAGGGAGACTCCTGGGGAGAGACAAGCTTGTTCAGATAGGTGGGGGATAACCAATGAGGGTTTTCAAAAGCATTAGCTGGATATTCAGTCTTACAGGAAGTCAGTGTTGTGAGACCAGAGGAGGACTGATGGAGGCTAAATTTGTATGATGCCTACCACATACGCCATTGCACCAGTGGCGGGCGTTTAAGGGCTTGGCTTGGCTATTGTGTACATAAATACATCTTGTTTATAGTCACTTTTAAATCAATTTTACTCTCATATCTGTGTGTTTTGGCTGAGCACGCCTCTTGCTTCCGTTCGTGGGGCATACTTGGACTGCACCCACATGGGAGTTCAATTAGAGGGGCATCTTTTCTCTTTCGGGTGACATTTTTTTGCCACACTGATTAGCTGCTTCCAGAAACTGGGCAGGATGCACTTTTTTGTGCCCCTGAGCCATAGATATGCTATTCCCAGAAGCCCAGAAGCCTTTGCAAAGAGTGAAGACTGACAAGCTTTGGTTTACAGTGGGCCTTGCTTGCAATTCTAAAGCTAGCAGCAGCCTGGTGCAATTTGTCTAGTACAGTAAGTAATTTCATGTTTAAGTATTTCTTTATGTAGGACTCTGCCTACCTGCCATCGTTAGCTTACAGAGCATAATGTTTGTAGCTACAGCAACTTAACTGGTAACTGGTTTATAGGAAAATGCCAGGGCTCTCAAGTTTCATGAAAAACTCTGAGTGAGATTGCAAATCAGGGCTGGAGCAAATCGACATTGTGTATGTTTTGGTTGCAGAGGCCCCTTGGCCGAATCCACTTCTCCCAATTATAATTTGGTTTATAATTGAGTTTATATAAACTATATTAACTATAATTTAGTTTATAATTAAGTTTATAATTGACCAGCACAAATAAAACAAATAGAACCGAAAATGACGGGCCAAGCCAATAAGACAAACTCAGTTGAATAAAATAAATTGATTTAGTTATACATGTAAGAAAAAAATGTAATCGTTCGGGAGAGGTGATCTTTGTGAGCCTTTGTGCGAGGGTGTGACTTTGAGTGTGTGACTGAGTGTGTATGTGCGTGCGTGACTGACTGTGTGTGTGTGTGTGTGTGTGTGTGGGTGTGTGTGTGGTAGGGATGAACCGATATGAAATTTTAATAAATAAATAAATAAATAAAATACTTTGTGTTTTTCTTGTACAATTATCTCTATAATTTTCGCAGGGGCATCTTTTCATTGGCTGCACAAGCAAAACATAAGGAATTCGCGCATATTTAAGCAATGTTCCCAAACATAGGCTAATAGCAGCTAGTAGCTAACGTTAAGTTTGCATAAAATTCTTCGAAATGGGAGGTTTGAAATGCTGGCTACTCTTGTTGTGTCAAGAGTTAACAAGTTCACTTATAAATGAACGTGTCCCTTCCGAAATTATAATTAGATTGCTAGCTAGCTAGTTTACAACAAAAGGGTGTTGTTGTAGCTGCATGTAGCTTAGCCAAAAATATAGCCAATACAATATAAAACTTTTATTTTCCGCAGCTTGTGAGTAATTATTTGTTTTATTACAATATTTTTTTGACAAGGAACCAAACAGGTCCATCATCCTAATGAGCAGGTCGAACTATTAATTTTATTTTAATTTTTTTAAAATTTTATTTTAGAAAAACATTCAATGTAAATGTGTGCAAAACCTGCAATTGTGCTTTAATACTGCTCCCCTCTAGACTGGCTAAATTTGGATTAGGAAATGTTAACCTTTATTTTTTGAGATGCATCACTGTGTGTATTTCTTTGGCTAGATGGCAAGCTAGCCAGGCAGTTCTTGTACTCCTTTGCCTGTAGGCTACTGCATGCTGATACAAAGTTGTAAAAATGATAGGGCAGTCTAAAATGTAGCCAATTGATAGTTCCACTGTTTGTGCTATTGTAACATAATGAAATGATTAAGTTCCTCATTCGGGGGAAATCAGTCTTGTGTCTCATCTTTCTGTTTTCACTCGTATGGGTAAGCTGTTCTAGTTGTGTTCAGAATTAGAACAATTCACAATGATTTGTGATTCCTTGTTTGTCAGTTTATATCATTGTTTTCTAGTCTAATATATTAGATCTTTTGTTCAGAGTTGTAGATATGCTTTCATTTAAGACCATTTCTTCGCACAGTGAACGAAATCCCTTCATATTATAAAGAGAGGGTCCGCTGTTAGTTGCAGGAGTTCTGTTTGTCTTATCTTTTGAGTTGTTGAGTTGAAATGTACTCATCCCTTTGTGTATATTACAATATCCTCCATATCAGCCTCTTGCCATCTAGTATAATTTTAATTAATTGATCTTTTCACTTTGTCCAAGAAATGAATCCATGCTCCCAAAACTGAAACTTATGAATGAAACTCGTGTTTCATGGGGAGATGATGTCATATGAAGTTGAAGTATTTTTTTCTGAGGAAGCATTGGTATTACATACTGCCAACATCAGGCATCAAGTAGGCTAATTGGGACATGTTTTTCGTTTTTATATTAACCCTTTAAACAAGCCACCAAGGTTAACTCTGTTGCTAACTATATACACACATTTATTTAGTTTATTTTAATATTGGCATTGCTTTGTCTTTCCTTTGTAATTGTAAAGGTTGTGTGCATGTGCGTGCACATGTATTACCCACCGAGGTAAATGGCCACCAGCCACCAATGCACTAATCCATTTTGGAATGAACAAGGGCATTGGCTAATCTGGCCTGGTCTGGAGACTATGATCCTGTGGTAGAAGGACTGTTTGCACACAGATTTAATGCGCTGTTTGAATGTAAGGTGTGGCCCAAACACTATCCCATGGTTGATAATAGGTTAATAATATGGTCCTTAGTCTGGGGGTTAAGGGCTAATGAATGAGCTGTATAGGCCCACCCCAACAAATCTTAACTGTTGGGGTGTGCCTATAATTGCAAGATCAGTGCAATGAAGAAACAATAAATTATATTTTTTGTCATATGACATAGTTGATTTAGGACTAGCATTTCAATGCTGTTATAACAGTTTAAATTCATTTTAACATTTTATACAGAGTATGAAAAATGATCTGGTAGCACATGGTCAATGAAATTTTCTATTAAAAATAAGCAGTTTCACTGAAGTAAACTGACAGCATGACTATTGTGAGAAATCAATAAAAATAGACAAGCTCATAAAGTAAATGTTTATGAGCGGCTGTAAAGAAATATTATACATATAAAATTTCTGTCAGCAATAAAAAGTTAATTAAAGGCTCGGCTGTATTAAATCTGTCCCTGCCATTAAAAGGTGACATTTTTCGATTGCTCCACAAGATAGTATTGACAAGATGACCAAGATCAGAAGATCAGTTCAGGGCTTTAAGAATAAGAACCGGGTCTTTATCTACCTTCATTGCTTAATTTTATGATGAAATCAGGCAGAAATCAATTGGTGACAGGCAGGTGACATGCATTTGACATGGTGAGGTTTGCAGAAAATTCTCATTGTATTATTTGTATTAATAGGGCTCCTATTGTATTATTTTTAAGTGCCTGGAAATGTTAAATGTATGCTTAGCAACTGTTATTTCATACACAAAGTAAACTATGGCCTGGGCACAGGGTTTGACATTAGTATGAATTGCTCCTGTGATTCCAGTGCCTTCACATGATATCTTTAAAAACATTAAACAAAAAACACTACTGTCATGGCCTAGCGCCACGTCGAGACTTACACCATTACAGACAAACCACAATTACACAATTACATTATGTGATGGATCAAACCTCAATCCACAACATAAACAAGACGCCAACGAGAAGAGGGCTCGAGTCTAGGGTTTTTAATTACAAAAATAGGGATTTACAACAAGTAAGAATGAATAAGTATTTAAGTTAAGAGTCCAGAATTAAGGTAAGCGTCAAAAATAGCAAATGGCGTCCAAGAGAGCGGGGACCAGCAGCTCAGTCAGCGGGAGCAGGAACAAAGGCGTGGGATGGACCGTCTTTCACAAGCATGCGCCGCATGCATCGCTCCCCTCTTCACCTGCGCACAGGTATATTATATAGGCCCCGCCTGCCAGATCTCAGGGCATGGATTGTCACAGAGATAATTCGCAGGGGCACGCACTGTACTATGTTTGTGGCCATGGCTACCAGCAGAGGGAGCCAAGCCAACCTTACTGGATTAGGTGACCTATATTTCACCACTAGACTAGCCAGAGAACTATTTCAATGGCATTTTTTACATTTACAATTACAATTATTTCTATTACATTACGTTTACATTTACTATTTCAAGAAAATAGCCTTTGAATTGTACATGCGGTTGAGGGACTTAAGTGGGTCGTGGTCAGTGTAGACCAAGATGGAATGAGGTGATCCACCCAAGTAAACTTCAAAGTGTTGAATGGCTAAGACGAGGGACAAAGTTTCTTTTTCAATGGTGGAATATCTTTGTTGGGCTATGCTGAACTTTTTAGAAAAGTACGAGATGGGGTGGTTGATGCCATCAGCACCATGTTGCAAAAGCACAGCTCCGGCTCCGAGATCACTCGCGTCCACGGACAGACTGAAAGGCTTATTGCAATCTGGAGCAGCGAGAACTGGAGCGGAAAGCAGGAGGCTTTTAACGTTCTCGAAGGCTTTCTGACATGTGTCGGACCATACAAACTCAACTTTGGGACTCAGCATGTCTGTGAGAAGGGCCACAATGGAGGAAAAATTAACACAGAAGTCACGGTAATAGCCGACCATTCCGAGGAAACGTCGCAGCTTGTGACGGTTAACAGGCACTGGATAGTCTTGGAAAGCTGCTACTTTGGCCATCACGGGGAACACATGGCCACCACCAACGACCCGACCCAAGTACGTGACAGTTGCTTTGCCTAATTCGCACTTGGCTAGATTGATGGTGAGGTTTGCTTTGGACAGACGACTGAAAAGCTCTCGAAGCTTTTGCAGATGAATATTCCATGAATTGTACAGGATTAGATCATCCAAATAGGCCCCACACCCTGTCATTCCTTTAATTATGATGTTAACAAGCCTTTGAAAGCAAGCTGGCGCGTTGCGCATTCCAAAAAGCCATGACTGTATATTGTAAAAATGGTGACAAATGCAGAGATCTTTTTGGCTCGTTCAGTAAGCTTGACCTGCCAATAACCTTTTAGGAGGTCTAACATAGTCACGAACTTCGCCGAGCCAACACGATCGACACAATCATCCATTCGGGGCAGTGGATAACTGTCGGGAATGGTAACTGCATTAACACGTCTATAATCAGTGCAAAAACGGTATGACTGATTACTTTTAAGGACTAACAAACACAGAGAACTGTGTTCAGCGATGTTGTTGGAGAGCATGTATTCAATTTCTTGTTTTAATATTGGATTAACCCTGTATGGATGTTGTTTAATCGGAGAAGCCGTACCGACATCGATGTCATGTTGCAACACTGAAGTGACAGTCGGAACATCTCCTGTGAGCTCGGGAAAATCACGAATCGAAGCAACAATGTCATCTTTTTCAGCGTCTGTTAGGTGTGGCAGCTGACTCTCAAGAACAGCCAACATCTCAGAGTTTTTTAGGCGACCCTCGATGATTGACCGTGAGGGGGCAGTCACGCTGTCTTCATCCACGGTCAGAGCAGCTAGAAGGGCAGTAGAGTCGTCAGACACAGACTGGTCGTGTGATTCACGAGCGAAACATGGCTTCAGCATATTAACATGGCACACCCGAGTGTGCTGTCGCCTGTCTGGAGTGGAAATTACATAGTCGAGATCAGACAATTTTTCCTTAACAGTGTATGGCCCACTGTACCTGGCTTGAAACACAGCACCAGGCACAGGGAGGAGTACGAGCACTTGGTCACCAGGCACGAACGAACATGCTCGGCTTTGCGATCATACCAGGTTTTCATTTTTGCCTGCGCACCTTGGAGATTTTGTCGGGAACGAAAATCACTGACAAACTGCACAACACTACGAGAGCTAGGTGCACTCAACCACTGTTCCTTCAGGACTGTTAACGGAGTGCTCATGTTATGGGCAAACACTAATTCAATCCGATGGACTCTTGAACTACGTCTCGTGATGCAAAAAGTAGCCAAGGCACAGCATCCTCCCAATTTCCACCAACTTCAAGGCAATAGGCACGCAACATGGACTTAAACGATTGGTGATAGCATTCTAAAGCGCCTTCGGACTCAGGGTGGAACGCGCTGGAAGTACAATGCTTAACGTGGAGTGACTTCATAATTTGGGAAAACATCTTTGCAGTGAAATTAGTTCCTTTATCACTCTGAATGACCCTAGGCAGACCAACAAACGAAAAGAACTTTAATAAAGCCCTAATCACGGATCGTGTTGTAATTTTCCTTAGAGGAATAGCCTCTGGAAAACGAGTGGCAGTACACATAACAGTGAGTAAATGTAGGTAGCCGCTCCGCGACCGCGGCAGCGGGCCCACACAATCAATGATGACACATTCAAATGGTTCGCCAATGGCAGGTATTGGTTGCAAGGGTGCTGGTATGATTGTCTGGTTCAGCTTGCCACCCACCTGGCAGATATAGCAGGATTTACAATATCTGGCAACGTCACGTTTCAAGCCTGGCCAAAAGAAGTGTTGGAGTATGCGATTATAGGTTTTTGTGATGCCCATATGACCAGCGAGACCATCATGCGCAACACTGAGTATCTTTGTCCTGTACTCAGTCGGAATCACAATTTGATAGACAGTGTCCCATTCTTCATCAACGCGCGGTCTCCACATCCTCATCAGAACACCGTCCTTGATAAAGGCTGGGCTACAAAGCTGTCACTCAAGTCAATGTCAATGGGAGAAACAGATTTCAACTTTTTGCTTTGCGTGCGCGTGATGACACTGGCAGGGAACACATCAACTTTTGCGCACACTCATCCATGCGCTTTGGCACGGGTGGTGTAGCAATCACTTCTGGCAGTACATCACCTTGACTCCACACTTTCGGTCTTGCTATGTCGTTGCCCAGTATGAAGTTCACAGAGGGAATTGGAAATGAGGATCGTACCCCGACAACTACGTCGCCACAGACCAGATCAGACTTTAGGCACACGCGATGCAGAGGCACCTCAATGTAACCCATCTCAATCCCCTGCACAAGAACATTACTGCCAGTAGCAGTTTTCTTAGACAACGGCAAGGTCCTGCAAAATGAAGATTTGGGCTGCACCCGTATCACGTAAAATGCGCACAGGCACAGAATGACCACCAGGGACTGATACGAGCCCATCAGTGAGGAAAGGCTCATAGATAGATGGAGCTTTCGCGAGCGCAGGGTCAATGGCATGAGAGAGTGAACATTTTGTCTTGGCGTTGTGACTAGACCAATAGCTTTTTCCTGCTTCTTTTTCAGCTTAATACATTCGGCCTTGAAATGCCCTGGGTTCTTGCAATAGCGACAGAACTTTTGCTCTGTTTCAAGTGGAACGCTCTGATTATTCGGATCAGATGGACTGGGTGCAGTGGAAAAAGGGCTAGATGCAGCAGATTGATTCTTAGAACGATCTCGATCTTTATGTACTCGATGAGTCAATGTGTACTGATCTGCCAGACAGGCTGCTTGTGAGATTGTCTCAGCTTTTTGCAACATAAGTAGACACATTCTCAGGCAGACAATTAAGAAATTCTTCCCACAGCATTAACTCTCTGAGCTTTTCCTGGGAATCAACATCTTCTGACTGGCACCACCGATCAAACAAAGTCACTTTATCTCCAGCATATTCAACATAGGTCTGTCTGTCCAATTTCCTGTAACGTTGGAAACCTTTGTCGATATGCCTCTGTAACTAACTGATAGGCATGCAAGATTGAGGCTTTCACCTCATAATCAGAGCTATCATCAAAAGGAAGAGCAGAGTAAACTTCTTGTGCTTTGCCTTTTAAAACACATTGCAGCAAAAGTGTCCAATATCGCCTAGGCCACTGTAAAGTAGTTGCAACACGTTCAAAATGAGGAAAGTATTTTTCCACCTCCCTCCCGGTGAAGTCAGGAACCACACGAATATACTGGCTTGCATCAAATTCATGTTCTCCGCGCGGTACAGCCTGGCCCTGTCTTCTTGCCTCAATTTCCAATCACTTTAATTCCAGTGAATTTTTAAGCTCCTCTTGTCGAACTGAAACACGCAACTTTTCACGCTCATTCTCAAGCTCTTTTTCACGCAAAGTGAGCTATTGTAAGCAAATTTGGAGTTCAAGCTCTGTAGTGCTACTCTGTGGTGGCTTTGTTTCAGCTGCACTTTCGGGCAATTTTCTGTGCAACAAGACCTCTCTTTTAAACGCTTTTCGGTGTTAGCAATATGCACTTGATAAGTCTCAGACAATTCAATCAGCTGGTTTTTCGAGCATTGAAAGAGAATCTGCACGGACGGCTCCGCAACAAAATCATCTATTAAAGACATTTCGACACTTCAAATGCAATCAAAAACGATTTGTAAATATTGTACAAAATAGAATGTTATGAAGACTAACGAAAGTTATCGAAAAACTTTCAAAAACTGATCGAAAGGCTATAAAAATAGCAGCTTCAAAATTCACAAGTGGTCAAAAAAAACACGAAGACCACAGGTCCAACCACAAAAAGCCTTATAAAGCACAAAACACCAGTATAGCTGGCAAAAACGAAGTACAACTTCAATGTGCGATCAACTTTCAAAAAGTTCACAGAACTTCACAAAACGACTTGTATCACAAAAAAGGCAATTCATACAAGAAACCACAACACCCAGGAGATTATCGCTAACTTTCAAAAGGGGACAAAGTAAACAAAACAGCCCTAATTACCTCTCTGTCTATCTTCAGTGGTTCCACTACCCAGCATGCAAGCTCGTTCGTTCAGCAACAGACTACAGGCAGCCAATCACCAAACCCGAGCGTACTAAATAGGGCTACCACCAAAAACAAAGCAGAAAATAACAAATTTATTATCTTCCTAAGGGTGTATACAAAAGCAGAGAATTGCCAATACTTACAAAAAGTCGTTGATTCTTCAGAAAAGGTCCTGCAAAAAAAATCCCATTCATGCCGAATGTACCCTTACAAAACAGTAAACGGTTTGGGAAAAAAAAAAGCGGACGAGCGCCCAATTATGTTACGGATCGAACCTCAATCCACAGCAAGACGCCAACGAGAAGAGGGCTCGAGTCTAGGGTTTTTAATTACAAAAATAGGGATTTACAACAAGTAAGAATGAATAAGTATTTAAGTTAAGAGTCCAGAATTAAGGTAAGCGTCAAAAATAGCAAATGGCGTCCAAGAGAGCGGGGACCAGCAGCTCAGTCAGCGGGAGCAGGAACAAAGGCGTGGGATGGACCGTCTTTCACAAGCATGCGCCGCATGCATCGCTCCCCTCTTCACCTGCACACAGGTATATTACATAGGCCCCGCCTGCCAGATCTCAGGGCACGGATTGTCACAGAGATAATTCGCAGGGGCACGCACTGTATTGTATCTATGTTTGTGGCCATGGCTACCAGCAGAGGGAGCCAAGCCAACCTTACTGGATTAGGTGACCACCAAGTACAGGGGATGCGTAACACACAATTACACAATTACACATTACACATTACACAATTACACATTACACAAAGACCGCAACACAACACTCTTTACATTTTTGCCGGCATCGGTAACAGTAATATACAACCAACAGCGAGTGCATTACATTCTTTTGTTTATTTGGGGTTTTACCGTTTGAAACTTGATACGAAATATAACAAAATAAAGTTTACCTGGGTCCGTTCAATCCTGGGTGCCACTACCAAACAGGAAGTGGAGGGAACCAGGTGGTATTTCTGGAGGGGGGTTAGTGGAAGCTACCACCTGCTTGAACAGTATGATTGTTTTAATTTCCTTTTACTAACCCCTTTGGTTTTTAGTTGTTTATTATTATTGTCATGGCCATGTTTGTTATGTTCTGTTTGATCATTTTCTGTTTTATTTTGCTAATTATTTTAGTTTTTTTGGGTTTATGGAAGGTGCCAGGTGGGAGGGGCTATGCCCACATTTGCTCCGGGCATTTATAGCTCCGGGAAAAGGAGTTGAGTTGGAAGTTTTTGAGAGTTGGTGAATTGAGTTTTGGTGAGTTGGAGTTTTGTGTGCGGTGTCATGGGACTT